>NC_041390.1:527666362-527738233 GCF_002162155.2 Triticum dicoccoides | reverse complement strand
TCTCGAGCAGCATGGCTCGACCTTGGCTAGATAAGACGTTGGGCCTATTTATATAAAAATATTATAATAGTGTGAAACCCGATGGGTGCCCCGGTTGGGTCGGGTTACCCGATGGGTTCGGGCGTGGGTGTATAATCAGACCCATGGGTAGGGACGTAGGGTTGTCGGTGGGCGCATGACCCAATAAGAAAACCGGACATGGGTTTGGGAGAGGTCGCCCCGACCAAACCCGACCCGATTGCCAAACACTCCTAAAAAACTATAGTATTAGATACTTCATTTTGAGGGAAAATAGTTTGGGAGATGCTTAAAAGGTCGGTGCTTAACTCTAGCGTAGAGTCGTCAACCCTTTCACCAAACACGACAAGGAAATCAAAGTACATCTAAGCACTTGGATATGCCAATCCACTCACTGACTCACCATTTATCATCACCAACTTGCCACCACTCACTCCAAGTGACGAACTCAGAACATCATTTATTAGCAAATGTAACCTGTCACCACTCGACGCTCGCACTACACAAGTTCAATTATGATAATCATCGGACGTCCGGAGCCTGCGGAGATCCGGCCACCTCGCCGTCACCAAGCAGATTCACACACACCCGCACTGCCCCGCGAGTGCGCGGCGCAACCTGTCGGTCGACTCGCGCGGATCCCACCCACTGCCGCGGCCTCGTGCGTCCTTCTCCTGGCGGTCTCCCCTCCTTCCCGCGTCGCCTCCCATAAGAGGCAGCAGCACCGCCGTCCCCGCTCGTCAACCTCGCCGCTTTGCCGCCCCCGCCCGCATTCCGCCCCGCCCCGGCCCCCGGATCTCCATGCGGCGGCCTCCCTGACGCCAGCCGCCATGTCCTCCGCCTGCGACGACGACCACGCCTCGCTCCTCAGATCCCACCCGGCCGCCGTCGCCGGAGGGGCGGGCGCCACCTCGTCGTCGTCGCTGTCGTGCCCCTCGCCGCGCGCGGCCGCCGGCCACCGCCACGTCGACGTCGAGGCGGCCGACGGGGCCGCCTCCCCGAGGCGCCCCGGGGGCGTGCGCGGCCTCCTGCGCCACCTCGACCGCCGCGTCCATGCCCGCGGATCTGCGCGCCGGCAGCAGCAGCAGCTCGATCGCCTCCCCGAGCAGCCGTCTGCCGCGCCGTCGCAGCCGCAGAGGGAGAGGGCGGGGGAGGAGCTCGGGGACGGGGCGCCCCCCGAGTGGGCGCTGCTGCTCATTGGCTGCCTCCTCGGGCTCGCCACCGGCATCTGCGTCGCCGCGTTCAACCGCGGGGTGAGTGCTTGAGCTGACTGGGGTTCTCCTATGCGCCTCTGAATTTAAGCGACGATTGCCGCATTGTGCTGTAGTATCTGGCTGGCATTGATGTTCTATAGGACGTAAAGCATTTTGGAACGTGCCACTGCTTTGCCTGCACAGATGCTTCGGAAGAAACAAAACCAGTTGAAATCAATGTCATGCTACAAATTTGGTTCCATTTCCTGCATGATAACATTACTGATCTCACCACATTGGGCTTCTTGTTTTTGCATATCCAGTTATTCCTAAATTGCCTATGATTTTCTTAAATCTCAGTCACATTTCTAAGCCGATCATCCAACCATCCTCATCCACAATCCACTCCATGTGACTAATAACCTAGACTAAGAACTGCAGCAAATATTTTACCAAAATTGCGTACTTCTCTTGACTGAAATTTAAGGTTTAGTACTGTTGCAGCTTGAGGAGGCGACTAAGATTTATGAAAATTGTTACAGGTGGCTGAGAACCACTAAAACACTAAAACTAAGTGCGCATATTATGTGAGATTAAAGTGGTGGATGCCAAAACACAACAAATTTCATTAAAAACACGCCACATAATGTTAATGCAGATTTTTAATGGACACAAATGTAGAGTTTCTATTGCTGCAATGTTACCTGTAATCCAGACACTATAATTTGAAATAAATGCTGAAGTTCTGTGCTTGCATCCTGCATGACTGATTCTATATACCGCTCCTGTTATTGATGTGCTAGGTTCATGTCATCCATGATTGGGCGTGGGCAGGTACTCCCAACGAAGGTGCAGCTTGGCTCCGTCTACAGAGGTTATCTGATACTTGGCACAGAATACTGCTGATCCCTGTGTCAGGAGGTGTAATCGTAGGAATGATGCACGGGTTACTTGAGATTTTTGAGCAGCTCAAACTTGCGAAACAACCGCAGAACCAAGGAATCAGTTTACTTGCAGCAATCTTTCCAACTGTAAAGGCTGTACAGGCTGCCGTGACTCTGGGGACCGGTTGCTCATTGGGGCCTGAAGGTCCTAGTGTGGATATTGGTAAATCATGTGCACTCGGGTGCTCAGAAATGATGGAGAACAATCGCGAAAGACGGATCGCTCTTGTGGCTGCTGGGGCTGCTGCTGGAATTGCTTCAGGTATAATATTGATAATTAGTTACCCTTCTGTTTATTTAGCAGTGAATAAATTTATTCAGTAACAAATCACAAAATGACAACACCATGTTCGTTGGTTCTGGTATTAGGGGTCAGATTTTATTGACATGTCTACATCACTACTTTCTATCACTGGATGTAGTGCTATTTGGTATTTGAAGAATTAATCTGCATACCTTTCTCAAATAATCTGAAATGTCATAATTCATGGCAACCAACTTGCTGCCTCTGTGCCCCTAACTTCTAACTCGTAAGTTGTGTTGTTACCCTTTTGATATGGCTTTTTCTAATAAAGTCTTTCTTATGTGTGGGGTTTCAGGCTTTAATGCAGCAGTTGCTGGGTGTTTCTTTGCCATTGAGACTGTATTGCGGCCCCTAAAAGCAGAAAATGCACCTCCTTTTACAACTGCTATGATAATATTGGCATCAGTTATATCATCTACTGTATCAAACGTTTTACTTGGAGAAAGACCAGCGTTTACAGTGCCGGCATATGAGCTGAAATCTGCTGCTGGTACGTGCCCTGATTCTTTTTATCTTCAACTGTAAGAGTGGAGATTCATCTATTCATCACAGTTTGGATATATTACCATAACCATCTTTTTCATCATGTTGTGGGACACATCTTGCATAATTTAGTCTGGCATCTATTGCAATTCATCAAACCCAAGTACACAAATTTACGTTTTTGTTTAGACATTGGTTACAACAAAGTTTGTCCGTAAAGAGAGATCTGAAGGATTGGAGTATCACCAAAGAACTATCCATGGACAGGGGTGCATGGAAGCTTGTTATCCATGTGCTAGAACCATGAGTTGGTCGCGAGATCTTATATGTCTAGACTTTGAGTTCCTCGCAGAAGCCTAGTTTTTCTAATATGTTGACATGGGTTCTTCACTCAGTAATAATTTTCTCCTTTTGTATTGCAATGTCTGAACAGGGGGTGGTTCTGAAGGTTATCATTGCCTCCCATTTTTGTTTTGCAGAGCTACCTCTATACCTCATCTTAGGAATGCTTTGTGGGGCAGTCAGTGTGGTATTTGGACGGTTGGTAGTATGGTTTTCAAGATTTTTTGCGTACATGAAAGAAAGGTTTGATTTTCCCATTGTAGTGTACCCTGCTTTAGGTGGGCTTGGAGCTGGCCTCATAGCCCTCAAATATCCAGGGATTTTATACTGGGGTTTCACAAATGTTGAAGAAATATTGCATACTGGGAAGAGTGCTTCTGCTCCTGGTATCTGGTTGTTAACTCAACTTGCAGCTGCGAAGGTAGTTGCGACCGCCCTTTGCAAGGGCTCTGGTCTTGTGGGTGGGCTATATGCTCCAAGCTTGATGATCGGGGCTGCTGTTGGAGCTACTTTTGGAGGGTCAGCTGCATACTTAATAAATGCAGCTATACCTGGTAGTGCTGCTGTTGCACAGCCACAAGCTTATGCTCTTGTAAGTTGCTCTGCAGTTACGTTTCTGTTTCTCATTGCTTAAAACAATAGTATTTTATGAAACTAATTGTCTGGACTGCAGGTTGGGATGGCTGCGACATTGGCTTCAGTCTGCTCAGTCCCGTTGACTTCCGTATTGCTTCTCTTTGAGCTGACAAAGGATTACAGGATTTTGCTACCTCTGATGGTAAGTATGATTGCTAGTGCTTGCCTCCCAACTCTTTGTTTGAATCTAGTCTTCTTTCTGCATTTTATGCGGAGTTGTTCATGTTATGTTTCCTATTTTGCCACTGCAGTTTCTAACCTAATGCAGATTCGTTTGTTTGGTTCTCTCTAACAGGGAGCGGTTGGACTGGCAATATGGGTTCCTTCTGTGGTAAACCAACCAAATGATGGTGAATCTTCAGGGTTTAGAGCACCCACGCGTGGTTATTCTTTAGTTTCACTACAAGATAAAAATAGTAGTGTCTGGACGCGAAGTGATTCCGTAGATGATCTTGAGCTTACTATCTCACAAAGTGGCCTTCGTAACTATGGTACCTACCAAGAGGAAGTGCTTCTAGATGATTTGAAGGTTTGGCAGCCTCTTTAATTCTGGCTTAGCCTATATAATATCATGTTGAAGTTATATTAGCTCTTAATTCTAGAAAACCACATTGCAATTGTGCTGTTGTTACTGATCTTTGTTTGTCACTTGAACTTTTTTACCAGGTCTCCCAGGCCATGTCAAAGAGATATGTTAAAGTTCCACCATCTGCCACAGTGACAGAAACTCTCGCTTTATTGAGTGATAAGCAGCAAATGTGCGCCCTTGTTGTGGATCATGAAGATTTTCTTGAGGGGCTTATTACATTAGGGGATATTAGCCGTATGGGCTTTGAACTGGACGGGGAAAGTTACTTAAGTGGAGACCAGCTCAACTCTGATGTACGTGTACACAGTGAAGAACCTATGTTTGAATAACATGCATATATTCCCCGCAAATTAATAAATAAATAACATGCATATATTCCCTGAAAAAAAAGAAATACATGCATATATGTTAACAAGTACTTCCTCCGTCCTGGTTTATTGGCCCTGTTAGTATTTTGTGCCAAACTTTGACCATAAAATTAACTAAGAAAATAATAATGCATGTCACCAAAAATTATATCGTTGGACTCGTATTTGAACATAGTTTTCAGTGATATTATTTTTGGTTATATGCATTAACATTTTGTTAGTTAAATCTGAGATCAAAATTTAGCACAAAATGCGAAGGGGACCAATAAACCAGGACGGAGGTAGTACTAGTGTAGGCCATTTTGATATTGAATAGGTCATTTTCAAAACTATTTCTATTTAGGGCACTAACTGAAAAGAGACAAAATTTACATCTAACTTAACAATCTTAATGTGCATGCACTTGAATTCCATAAGGTCAACATAGAGAAAGAGTTTTCATTTGCTGGGAAACATGTAATTATTCAAATGAGATTTTGCAGGAAGCCTGTTCAACCATCTCGTCGTGTCTCACTCGAGGGTTCCAGTACCAGGGGAGTGAGTGCGGACTGCTAACATGCTTTCCAGATACCGATTTGACCACTGCCAAAAACCTTATGGAGGCCAGAGGGATAAAGCAGCTGCCTGTCGTTAAGCGTGGCGTCGGGCATAAAACCGAAAGAAGGCGCAAGCTTGTTGCCCTTCTCTATTATGATTCTATCGGCCACTGCTTACGGTTAGTCATAAGCTTCCACTGTTTCCTGTTTTGCCCGAGATTATATATTTTGTCTCAACAATTGTACTTTTCCTGGTCATTTACTTTGTCTAAGCACGCCATCTGTTCCAAAATATTTGAAGTTATAGGTTTGTCCTAAGTCAAACATCTTCAGGTTTGACCAAATTGATGGAAAAATATAGCGACATCTACAATATCACCTATATATAGTAGTATGAGAGTATATTTTATAATGAAACCAAAATGATCTTGTAGATGTTGGCATATTTTCCCATAGACTTGGTTAAACTTAAAGATATTTGACTTAGGACAAACCTAGAACTTGGAACGGAGGGAGTAATCGAATTGGTCTGAGTGTATGCTAACATGGTGGTTCATTTGCTTCTCTAGGGAGGAGATTGAGAACTGGAAAGCTATATACCAAAGAAAAGAAGATTTCCACATTTTAGCTACTGGTCACACATTACAGTGACCTGTGATATACACGAACCTGTATAGCTTGGAGGTTATCCTCCATTAATTGGACTCGATCTGCCTTCTGAGGGGGTCTACGCATGCAAAGCCTGACCAAATTTGCAATGGCGGTTTGTCAACAACCTTGCATTCCCTGGATGATGTACTATTGGGAACCATATATGACTGAACCAGTCATCTTTTGTTGTTTGCGACGCTACTTCACACGGGAAAGGCGGATGGAGCATGCATGTTTGAGATCTTAAGGTCCGAGATGTCACCAAAGAATTAGCCATGGATAGGGCTGCGTGGAAGTTAGCTATCCACGTGCGAGAACCATGAGCTGGTTTTCAGATCTTATGGGTTTCTACTCTAGCCTACCCCAGTTTGTTTGGGGCTAAAATGCACTTGTCCGTATACATTTTGTGTCGTCGGTTTGATGGTCCCGTTGGAGTTGCCCTTATGTCATGGCAGCATGGGATGGGTTGGTCACACATATGAGAGAATTGTGTAAAGCGTGCAACAGAAATTTTGGGAAGGCGATCCATGTTGTAATTTGTAACACCACATGGTTCCTACCATCCATTATTAGCACCTTCATTGTCTCCTCTTGATGGAAACATAGCCCGCACGGCATGGTGTTTGGTCTGATAACTTTTATCTGATTTCCATGTCTGGAATTGAAGGCTGTCGCATTGAGCTTTATGTACTACTCCTGCATCGACGTCGTTGCCCGATGGCAGCCTGCGACCGACCCGTCGCGCGGCGGCTCGCACGGGCGCTCGGGGCCGAAGCTGATGCCCTCCGTAGTCGGACGTGAAAAAAAGAAGGCAATCTGGCTGGCTGGTCCGGACCGGGCGAACATTTCGTCAAGCACGAGTGGGTTCGGCCGGGCGCACAGCACATTGGCCGTGGAATTCCTGGCGGCACCGGTACAGTTCCATTCCATGCGGGTCAATCATGCATGCATCCTCACGGACGGGCCACAGACCGAAACGACGAGGGAAGAAGCTGCGTGGAAGCGTCACCTTGTCGTTCCCGACCACACACGCAACGCAACGCAACGCGCGGACGTCGCTTCCGGGACGCGCACGCGCCACGGCACGGCGCCACGGCCAAGCAGCTCTGCCAAGCGAGACAAAGGGCCAGCTCAGGCGAAAGCTCAGTGCGCAGCAAGCCGACGGGGCCGGGCGAAGAAGCCGAAGGCGGGGGAACATCAGGTAGTTATGCCGGCTTGTACTTACCCGGAACCGGGAGGAGTTCGGCTGCCTCCGTTGGCGGGCAGTGCATGGAGGCGTCGTCGAGCGCGGAACGGGCGTGGCCTTCAGCTAGTGGCGGAGACGAGACAGCAAAGGCGAGAGCGACCGTGCGGACGCGCTCTCCCGGCTGTGGGTGTGCGTTGGTCCGACTGGCTGGAAGAGAGGAAGAGGAGAAAATAGTGGTCAAGGCTCGGGATGGCCTGTTTACACCACGTCTCCCAGGGCTATCCATCTTTTTCCAAGACTTTTTTGATCAGTTTTTCCAAGATTTACTAGGGCTCAGACGCTCAGTGTTGACCGATTAGTTGCAAAACTAGAATGCTACTTTGTTCAGGAGCATCCTACTGATCGACTCCACCTGACGCGTTCAGTCTCTACTATGTTTTTTCTACTAGCTAGGTGCACGTGGGATTTGCTTTCAGTTAGCAAGGATCCCGGGCATAGAAAGAGAAAAAATGACGCAAGATTTTCTGTTTGCCCTTCTCCAAAATCCCATGGAATAAGCCATTCCATAAGATTTACTATGCTTACATGCAATGGCTTTTATGGAGTTAGCAAAAATTCCGCATACGTATGGATATGCAGAAAACGACGTAAGATATTGCGTTTGTTGTTTGTCCAGCACAAATTGAGTAGTTGCATATTTTAGAATCATGTGCAAACTTTAGTGTTAGAATGTGCAACGGTGATCTCGGTGACCATTCTAAAACTTAGTTCTGCCGTCATTTGTCCGTGAGGGCCATGGGCGACCGTGCACGTAGCGTTCTCGACATGGCGGCTTGAGATGAGTCTAGCCTTTGTCCAGTGAGGCGTTGTATGTGACGACGATGCGGAGTTTGCCTGCTCGATTTTATTCAACACTCACTCGTTGTGCGTGGTTTTTCACCTTGGAGGTTAAGGGAGTCCTAGATTAGAGGGTGTTCGGATAGCCGGACTATACCTTCAGCCGGACTCCTAAACTATGAAGATACAAGATTGAAAACTTCGTCCCGTGTCCGGATGGAACTTTCCTTGACGTGGAAGGCAAGCTTGTCGATGCGGATATTCAAGATCTCCTATCATTGTAACCGACTTTATGTAACCCTAACCCTATCCGGTGTCTATATAAACCGGAGGGTTGTAGTCCGTAGGCAATCAACTCCATACACAACAATCATACCATAGGCTAGCTTCTAGGATTTAGCCTCCTTGATTTCGTGGTAGATCTACTCTTGTACTACCCGTATCTTCAATATTAATCAAGCGGGACGTAGGGTTTTACCTCCATCAAAAGGGCCCGAATCTGGGTAAAACATCGTGTTCCCTGCCTCCTGTTACCATCCGGCCTAGACGCACAGTTCGGGACCCACTACCCGAGATCCGCCGGTTTTGACACCGACATTGGTGCTTTCATTGAGAGTTCCTTTGTGTCATCGCCTTTAGGCCCGATGGCTCATATGATCATCAACAACGATACGGTCCAAGGTGAGACTTTTCTCCCCGGACAGATCTTCGTCTTCGGCGGCTTCGCTCTGCGGGCCAATTCGCTCGGCCACCTGGAGTAGATCGAAAGCTACGCCCCTGGCCATCAAGTCAGGTTTGGAAGCTTAAACTACACGGCTGACACCCGCGGAGACTTGATCTTCGACGGGTTCGAGCCACGGCCAAGCGCGCCGCACTATCTCGAGGGGCATGATCTAGCTCTGCCCCCGGACAGTGTCCTGGAGGCCGCACACGCATCGGTTCCGACCCCTAACTCGGAGCCTATTGCGCCAATCGAGGATGAGCGGTTGGACGTCACCTCGGGGGCTGCGATCCCAAAAGCGATCAAGCCGAACGCTAGCCCCGCACTCTGCACGACCCGGGACTCTGAGGATCCGGACTCCTCCCCGGACTCCGAACCCCCCGCGCCCCTGCCAATCGAATCCGATTGGGCACCGATAATGGAGTTCACCGCCGCAGACATCTTTCAGCATTCGCCTTTTGGCGACATCCTGAATTCTCTTAAGTCTCTCTCTTTATCAGGAGAGCCCTGGCCGGACTACGGTCAGCGAGGGTGGGATACGGACGATAAGGAAATTCAAAGCCCACCCACCACCCACTTTGTAGCCACTGTCGATGATATAACCGACATGCTTGACTTCAGCTCCGAAGACATCGACGGCATGGACGACGATGTAGGAGACGAACAGGAACCAGCACCTGTAGGGTGCTGAAAGGCCACCTCGTCATATGACATATATATGGTGGATACTCCAAAAGATGGAGATGGCGATGGAACAGTGGGGGACGACGCCCCCAAGTAACAGCCAAAGCGCCGGCGTCAGCGGCGCCGCTCTAAATCCCGCCAAAGCAAAAACGGTGATTCCGGCACGGGAGATAATACTACCCCGGATAGCGCCGAAGAACACCCACCTCAGCAAGATTCGGCACAGGAAGATGGAGAAGCCAGCCCTCATGAGAGAGCGGCAGACCGAGAGGTCGAGGATGATAACTATACGCCTCCCTCCGAAGACGAGGCAAGCCTCGAGGACGACGAATTCGTCATACCATCAGACCCCGCCGAACAAGAGCGTTTTAAACGCAGGCTTTTAGCCACGGCAAGCAGCCTCAAGAAAAAGCAGCAACAGCTTAGAGCTGCCCAAGATTTGCTAGCTGACAGATGGACTGAAGTCCTTAGGGCCGAAGAGTATGAACTCGAACGCCCCTCCAAGAGTTACCCGAAGCGCAGGCCGCTACCCCGATCAGAGGAGGAAGCACCTACATCACCAGCGCATGACATGGCAGACCGGCCACCTCGCGGCCGCGACAGAGAGGCCTCTCGGCCCTCCACCCAAGCCATGCCCCGACGCCGCTCAACTAAGGCACGGGAAAATGCGCCCGACCTGCGAGACATACTAGAGGATAAGGCAAGACAAACAAGATCGATCTACGGATCGCGTAGGCGCCCTACGGCATGTGACAATGATCTTCACTCCGGATACAACAAATCCGGCGGGGCCGAACACAACAGACATAGCTCTTCCGAGCTGCGTCGTGATATAGCCCAGTACAGAGGCGCCGCACACCCGCTATGCTTCACGAATGAAGTAATGGATTATAAAATCCCAGAGGGTTTCAAACCCGTAAACATCGAATCATACGATGGCACAACAGATCCGGCGGTATGGATCGAGGATTATCTCCTTCACATCCACATGGCATGCGGCGATGATCTACACGCCATCAAATACCCCCCGCTCAAACTTAAAGGACCGGCCCGGCATTGGCTTAACAGCTTGCCAACAGACTCAATCAGTTCTTGGGAGGACCTGGAAGCCGCATTCCTCGACAACTTTCAGGGCACTTACGTGCGACCACCGGATGCCGACGACTTAAGCCACATAATTCAGCAGCCAGAGGAATCGGCCAGACAACTCTGGACACGGTTCCTAACAAAGAAAAACCAGATAGTCGACTGTCCGGACGCAGAGGCCCTAACAGCCTTCAAGCATAACATCCGTGACGAGTGGCTTGCCCGGCACCTGGGACAGGAAAAGCCAAAATCCATGGCAGCCCTCACGACACTCATGACCCGCTTTTGCGCGGGAGAAGACAGCTGGCTAGCTCGCAGTAACAACTTATCAAAGAACCCTAGTAATTCGGATACCAAGGACAAAAGTGGCAGGACACGTCGGAATAAGCAAAAACGCCGCGTTAACAGCGACAGCAATGAAGACACAGTAGTCAATGCCGGATTCAAAGGCTATAAATCCGGTCAGCGGAAAAAGCCATTCAAAAAGAATACTCAGGGCTCGTCCAGTTTGGACCGAATACTCGATCGCTTGTGCCAGATACATGGCCCCCCCGAAAGGCCAGCCAATCACACTAACAGGGATTGTTGGGTGTTCAAGCAGGCAGGCAAGTTAAGGGCTGAAAATAGAGATAAGGGGCTGCACAGCGACGACGAGGAGCCCAAGCCACCGAACAATAATGGACAGAAGGGCTTTCCCCCACAAGTGCAGACGGTGAACATGATATACGCAACCCACATTCCCAAGCGGGAGCGGAAGCGTGCGCTACGGGACGTATACGCGATAGAGCCAGTCGCCCCAAAGTTCAACCCATGGTCCTCCTGCCCGATCACCTTTGATCGAAGGGACCATCCCACTAGCATCCGTCATGGCGGCTTCGCTGCATTGGTTCTTGACCCAATCATCGACGGATTTCATCTCACAAGACTCCTCATGGACGGCGGCAGTAGCCTGAACCTGCTTTATCAGGATACAGTGCGCAAAATGGGCATAGATCCCTCAAGGATTAAGCCCACAAGAACGACCTTTAAAGGCGTTATACCAGGTGTAGAAGCCAACTATACAGGCTCAGTAACACTTGACGTGGTCTTCGGACCCGGTCAATTTCTGAAGCGAAGAGTTAATCTTCGATATAGTCCCGTTTCGCAGTGGCTATCACTGTTGGAAATATGCCCTAGAGGCAATAATAAAAGCATTATTATTATATTTCCTTGTTCATGATAATTGTCTTTATTCATGCTATAATTGTATTATCCGGAAATCGTAATACATGTGTAAATAATAGACACCAACATGTCCCTAGTAAGCCTCTAGTTGACTAGCTCGTTGATCAACAGATAGTCATGATTTCCTGACTATGGACATTGGATGTCATTGATAACGAGATCACATCATTAGGAGAATGATGTGATGGACAAGACCCAATCCTAAACATAGCACAAGATCGTATAGTTCTTTGCTAGAGTTTTTCCAATGTCAAGTATCTTTTCCTTAGACCATGAGATCGTGTAACTCCCGGATACCGTAGGAGTGCTTTGGGTGTGCCAAACGTCACAACGTAACTGGGTGACTATAAAGGTATACTACGGGTATCTCCGAAAGTATCTGTTGGGTTGACACGGATCAAGACTGGGATTTGTCACTCCGTATGACGGAGAGGTATCACTAGGCCCACTCGGTAATGCATCATCATAATGAGCTCAAAGTGACCAAGTGTCTGGTCACGGGATCATGCATTACGGTACGAGTAAAGTGACTTGCCGGTAACGAGATTGAACGAGGTATTGGGATACCGACGATCGAATCTCAGGCAAGTAACATAGCGATTGACAAAGGGAATTGTATACGGGGTTGCTTGAATCCTCGACATCGTGGTTCATCCGATGAGATCATCGAGGAGCATGTGGGAGCCAACATGGGTATCCAGATCCCGCTGTTGGTTATTGACCGGAGAGTCGTCTCGGTCATGTCTGCCTGTCTCCCGAACCCGTAGGGTCTACACACTTAAGGTTCGGTGACGCTAGGGTTGTAGGGATATGTATATGCAGTAACCCGAATGTTGTTCGGAGTCCCGGATGAGATCCCGGACGTTACGAGGAGTTCCGGAATGGTCCGGAGGTAAAGATTTATATATGGGAAGTCCTATTTCGGCCATCGGGACAAGTTTCGGGGTCATCGGTATTGTACCGGGACCACCGGAAGGGTCCCCGGGGTCCACCGGGTGGGGCCACCTGTCCCGGGGGTCACATAGGCTGTAGGGGGTGCGCCTTGGCCTACATGGGCCAAGGGCACCAACCCCAAGAGGCCCATGCGCCTAGGGTTTCAAAAGGGGAAGAGTCCCACAAGTGGAAGGCACCCCTAGGTGCCTTGGGGGGGGGGGAGGGAAACCTCCCTTGGCCGCAGCCCCCCCTAGGAGATTGGATCTCCTAGGGCCGGCACCCCCCCTAGGCCCTCCTATATATAGTGGGGGAAGGAGGGCTTCTTGACACACGCCTTTGGTTGCCTCCTTGTCCCTCTCCAACACCTCCTCCTCTTCCATAGTGCTTGGCGAAGCCCTGACGGAGTACTGCAGCTCCATCACCACCACGCCGTCGTGCTGCTGCTGGAGCCATCTTCCTCAACCTCTCCTTCCCTCTTGCTGGATCAAGAAGAAGGAGATGTTACGCTGACCGTACGTGTGTTGAACGCGGAGGTGCCGTCCGTTCGGTGCTAGGATCTTCGATGATTCGAATCACGTCGAGTACGAATCCCTCATCCCCGTTCTACAAGGTACGTAGATTCATCTAATCACTCGTTGCTAGATGAACTCCTAGATGGATCTTGGTGAAACCGTAGGAAATTTTTTGTTTTCTGCTACGTTCCCCAACAGTGGCATCATGAGCTAGGTCTATGCGCAGTTCTTCTTGCGCGAGTAGAACACAATTTGTTGTGGGCGTAGATGTTGTCAACTTTCTTGCCGCTACTAGTCTTATCTTGCTTCAACAGTATTGTGGGATGAAGCGGCCCGGACCAACCTTACACGTACGCTTACGTGAGACCGGTTCCACCGACTAACATGCACAAGTTGCATAAGGTGGCTGGCGGGTGTCTGTCTCTCCTACTTTAGTTGGAGCGGATTCGATGAAAAGGGTCCTTATGAAGGATAAATGGAAGTTGACAAATCACGTTGTGGCTTTCACGTAGGTAAGAAAACGTTCTTGCTAGAACCCTACTTCAGCCACGTAAAACTTGCAACAACAATTAGAGGACGTCTAACTTGTTTTTGCAGCAAGTGCTTTGTGATATGATATGGCCAAAGTTGTGATGAATGATGAATGATCTATATGTAATGTATGAGATGTTCATGCTATTGTAATAGGAATCACGACTTGCATGTCGATGAGTATGACAACCGGCAGGAGCCATAGGAGTTGTCTTTATTTTTGTATGACCTGCGTGTCATTGAGAAACGCCATGTAAATTACTTTACTTTATTGCTAAACGCGTTAGCCATAGTAGTAGAAGTAATAGTTGGCGAGCAACTTCATGGAGACACAATGATGGAGATCATGGTGTCATGCCAGTGACAAGATGATCATGGAGCCCCAAGATGGAGATCAAAGGAGCTATGTGATATTGGCCATATCATGTCACTATTATTATTTGATTGCATGTGATGTTTATCATGTTTTTCATCTTGTTTGCTTAGAACGACGGTAGTAAATAAGATGACCCCTCATAATAATTTCAAGAAAGTGTTCCCCCTAACTGTGCACCGTTGCGACAGTTTGTTGTTTCGAAGCACCACATGATGATCGGGTGTGATAGATTCTAACGTTCACATACAACGGGTGTAAGACAGATTTACACATGCAAACACTTAGGTTGACTTGACGAGCCTAGCATGTGTATAGACATGGCCTCGGAACACAGAAGACCGAAAGGTCGAGCATGAGTCGTATAGAAGATACGATCAACATGAAGATGTTCACCGACGTTGACTAGTCCGTCTCACGTGATGATCGGACACGGCCTAGTTGACTCGGATCATGTTATACTTAGATGACTAGAAGAGGGATGTCTATCTAAGTGGGAGTTCATTATAATTTGATTAGATGAACTTAATTATCATGAACTTAGTCTAAAATTTTACAATATGTCTTGTAGATCAAATGGCCAACGTAGTCCTCAACTTCAACGCGTTCCTAGAGAAAACCAAGCTGAAAGACGATGGCAGCAACTACACGGACTGGGTCCGGAACCTGAGGATCATCCTCATAGCTGCCAAGAAAGATTATGTCCTACAAGCACCGCTGGGTGACGCACCTGTTCTCCCTGTAGAACAAGACGTTATGAACGCTTGGCAGGCACGTACCGATGATTACTCCCTCGTTCAGTGCGGCATGCTTTACAGCTTAAAGCCGGGGCTCCAAAAGCGTTTTGAGAGACACGGAGCATATGATATGTTCGAAGAGATGAAAATGGTTTTCCAAGCTCATGCCCGGGTCGAGAGATATGAAGTCTCCGACAAATTCTTCAGCTGTAAGATGGAGGAAAATAGTTCTGTCAGTGAGCACATACTCACTATGTCTGGGTTACATAACCGCTTGACTCAGCTGGGAGTTAATCTCCCGGATGACGCGGTCATTGACAGAATCCTCCAGTCGCTTCCACCAAGCTACAAGAGCTTTGTGATGAACTTCAATATGCAGGGGATGGAGAAGACCATTCCTGAAGTATTTGCTATGCTGAAATCAGCAGAGGTAGAAGTCAAGAAGGAACATCAAGTGTTGATGGTCAATAAAACCACTAAGTTCAAGAAGGGTAAGGGTAAAAAGAACTTCAAGAAGGACGGCAAGGGAGTTGCCGCGCCCGGCAAGCAAGCTGCCGAGAAGAAGCCAAAGAATGGACCCAAGCCCGAGACTGAGTGCTTTTATTGCAAGGAAAGTGGTCACTGGAAGCGGAACTGCCCCAAATACTTAGCGGACAAGAAGGCCGGCAAAACAAAAGGTATATGTGATATACATGTAATTGATGTGTACCTTACCAGCACTCGTAGTAGCTCCTGGGTATTTGATACTGTTGGGTAACGCAGCAGAAATTCAAAATTTTCCTACGTGTCACCAAGATCTATCTATGGAGAGACCAGCAACGAGGGGAAGGAGAGTGCATCTACATACCCTTGTAGATCGCTAAGCGGAAGCGTTCAAGTGAACGGGGTTGATGGAGTCGTACTCGTCGTGATTCAAATCACCGATGACCAAGTGCCGAACGCACGGCACCTCCGCGTTCAACACACGTACAGCCCGGTGACGTCTCCCACGCCTTGATCCAGCAAGGAGAGAGGGAGAGGTTGAGGAAGACTCCATCCAGCAGCAGCACAACGGCGTGGTGGTGGTGGAGGAGCGTGGCTATCCTGCAGGGCTTTGCCAAGCACCACAGAAGAGGAGGAAGAAGAGATGCAGGGCTGCACTAACGAGAGATCGAATCACCTGTGTTATGGGCAGCCCCTTAGGCCTCATATATATAGGGGAAGGGGAGGGGCTGCGCCCCCTCTAGGGTTCCCACCCCTAGGGGGGGCGGCAGCCCTAGATGGGGAGCAAGGGGGCGGCCAAGAGGGGATGGGAGAGGGAGGCGCACCAATATGGGCCCTAAGGCCCATATCCCCTAGGGTTTGCCCCCTTTCCACCTCTCAGGCGCCATGGGCCCTTATGGGAGGCGCACCAGCCCACTAAGGGGCTGGTCCCTCACCACTCTTGGCCCACGCAACCTTCTGGGGTTGGTGGCCCCACTTGGTGGACCCCCGGGACCCTCCCGGTGGTCCCGGTACGTTACCGATAAACCCCTAAACTCTTCCGGTGACCAAAACAGGACTTCCCATATATAAATCTTTACCTCCGGACCATTCTGGAACTCCTCGTGACGTCCGGGATCTCATCCGGGACTCCGAACAACATTCGGTAACCACATACAAGCTTCCTTTATAACCCTAGCGTCATCGAACCTTAAGTGTGTAGACCCTACGAGTTCGGGAGACATGCAGACATGACCGAGACGATCTCCGGTCAATAACCAACAGCGGGATCTGGATACCCATGTTGGCTCCCACATGTTCCACGATGATCTCATCGGATGAACCACGATGTCAAGGACTTAATCAATCCCGTATACAATTCCCTTTGTCTAGCGGTACGATACTTGCCCGAGATTCGATCGT
This sequence comes from Triticum dicoccoides, assembly GCF_002162155.2. Lineage (NCBI taxonomy): Eukaryota > Viridiplantae > Streptophyta > Magnoliopsida > Poales > Poaceae > Triticum > Triticum dicoccoides. The sequence continues at coordinate 527,721,461 of NC_041390.1, read as the reverse complement.
CGGTATCCCGATACCTTGTTCAATCTCGTTACCGGCAAGTCTCTTTTACTCGTTCCGTAACACATCATCCCGTGATCAACTCCTTGATCACATTGTGCACATTATGATGATGTCCTACCGAGTGGGCCCAGAGATACCTCTCCGTTTACACGGAGTGACAAATCCCAATCTCGATTCGTGCCAACCCAACAGACACTTTCGGAGATACCTGTAGTGTACCTTTATAGTCACCCAGTTACATTGTGACGTTTGGCACACCCAAAGCACTCCTACGGTATCCGGGAGTTGCACAATCTCATGGTCTAAGGAAATGATACTTGACATTAGAAAAGCTTTAGCATACGAACTACACGATCTAGTGCTATGCTTAGGATTGGGTCTTGTCCATCACATCATTCTCCTAATGATGTGATCCCGTTATCAACGACATCCAATGTCCATGGTCAGGAAACCGTAACCATCTATTGATCAACGAGCTAGTCAACTAGAGGCTTACTAGGAACATGGTGTTGTCTATGTATCCACACATGTATCTGGGTTTCCTATCAATACAATTATAGCATGGATAATAAACGATTATCATGAACAAGGAAATATAATAATAATCAATTTATTATTGCCTCTAGGGCATATTTCCAACAGTCTCCCACTTGCACTAGAGTCAATAATCTAGTTCACGTCGCCATGTGATTAACACTCACAGGTCACATCGCCATGTGACTAACACCCAAGAGTTCTGGGTTTGATCATGTTGCTTGTGAGAGAGGTTTTAGTCAACGGGTCTGAACCTTTCAGATCCGTGTGTGCTTCACAAATCTCTATGTCATCTCCTAGATGCAGCTACCACGTTCTATTTGGAGCTATTCCAAATAACTGTTCTACTTGGAGCTATTCTAAATTGTTGCTCCATTATATGTATCCGGTATCTCTACTCAGAGCTATCCGGATAGGTGTTAAGCTTGCATCAACGTAACCCTTTACGACGAACTCTTTTACCACCTCCATAATCGAGAAAATTCCTTAGTCCACTAGTTACTAAGGATAACTTTGACCACTGTCCTGTGATCCGTTCTTGGATCACTCTTGTACCCCTTGACTGACTCATGGCAAGGCACACTTCAGGTGCGGCACACAGCATAGCATACTGTAGAGCCTATGTCTTAAGCATAGGGGACGACCTTCGTCCTTTCTCTCTATTCTGCCGTGGTCGAGCTTTAAGTCTTAACTTCATACCTTACAACTCAGGCAAGAAATCCTTCTTTGACTGATCCATCTTGAACAACTTCAAGATCATGTCAAGGTATGTGCTCATTTGAAAGTAACATTAAGCGTTTTGATCTATCCTTATAGATCTTGATGCTCAATGCTCAAGTAGCTTAATCCAGGTTTTCCATTGAAAACACTTTCAAAATAACCCTATATGCTTTCCAGAAATTCTACGTCATTTCTGATCAACAATATGTCAACAACATATACTCATCAGAAATTCTATAGTGCTCCCACTCACTTCTTTGGAAATACAAGTTTCTCATAAACTTTGTATAAACCCAAAATCTTTGATCATCTCATCAAAGTGTACATTCCAACTCCGAGATGCTCACTCCAGTCCTTAGAAGGATTGCTGGAGCTTTGCATCCTTATTAGCATCTTTTCAGGATTGACAAAACCTTTCGGTTGTATCACATACAACCTTTCCTCAAGAAAATCGTCGAGGAAACAATGTTTTGACATCCTATCTGCAAGATTTCATAAATAATGCGGTGACTGCTAATATAATTCCAACAGACTCTTAGCATCGCTACGAGTGAGAAAATCTCACCGTAGTCAACTCCTTGAACTTGTCAGAAAACATCTTAACGACAAGTCGAGCTTTCTTAATGGTGACATTTACCATCATTGTCCGTCTTCCTTTTAAAATCCATCTACACTCAACAGCCTTACGACCATCAAGTAGTTCTTCCAGAGTCTACACTTTGTTTTCATACATGGATCCTCTCTCGGATTATATGGCCTCAAGCCATTTATCGGAATCCAGGCCCACCATCGCTTCTCCATAGCTCGTAGGTTCATTGTTGTCTAGCAACATGACTTCCAAGACAGGATTATGTACCACTCTGAAGTAGTACGCATCCTTGTCATCCCACGAGGAGTGACTTGATCCGAAGTCTCATGATCAATATCATAAGCTTCCACTTCAATTGGTGTAGGTGCCACAGGAACAACTCTTTGTGCCCTGCTATACACTAGTTGAAGTGATGGTTCAATAACCTCATCAAGTCTCCACCATCCTCCCACTCAATTCTTTCGAGAGAAACTTTTCCTCGAGAAAGGACCCGATTCTAGAAACAATCCTTTATTGCTTTCGGATCTGATACAGGAGGTATACCCAACTGTTTTTTGGGTTGTCCTATGAAGATGCATTTATCCGCTTTGGGTTCGAGCTTATCGGCCTGAAACTTTTCCACATAAGCATCGCAGCCCCAAACTTTTAAGAAATGACAGCTTAGGTTTCTCTAAACCATAGTTCATACGGTGTCATCTCATCGGAATTACGTGGTGCCCTATTTAAAGTGAATGTGGTTGTCTCTAATGCTTAACCCATAAACTATTGTGGTAATTCGATAAGAGACATCATGGTATGCATCATATCCAATAGGGTGCAGTTATGATGTTCGGACACACCATCACACTATGGTGTTCCAGGCTGTATCAGTTGTGAAACAATTTCCACAATGTCTTACGTTTGTGCCAAACTCGTAATTCAGATATTCATCTCTATGATCATATCATAGATCTTCTATCCTATTGTCACGACGATCTTTCAACTTCACCCTGAAATTACTTGAACCTTTCAATAATTCAGACTCGTGATTCATCAAGTAAATATACTCAACATCTATTCAAATCATCTATGAAGTAAGAACATAATGATATCCACTACATGCCTCAGCACTCATTGGACTGCACACATCAAAATGTATTACTTCCAACAATTTGCTTTCTAGTTCCATTTTACTGAAACCGAGGCTTTCAGTCATCTTGCCCATGTGGTATGATTTGCATGCCTCAAGTGATTCAAAATCAAGTGAGTCCAAACGGTCCATTTGCATGGAGTTTCTTCATGCATACACACCAATAGACATGGTTCGCATGTCTCAAACTTTCAAAAATGAATGAGTCCAAAGATCCATCAACATGGAGCTTCTTCATGCGTTTTATACCGATATGACTTACGTGGCTGTGCCACAAGTAGGTGGTACTATCATTACTATCTTTTGGCATGAACATGTGTATCACTACGATCGAGATTCAATAAACCATTCATTTTAGGTGTAAGACCATCGAAGGTATTATTCAAATAAACAGAGTAACCATTATTCTCCTTAAATGAATAACCATATTGCGATAGACATAATCCAATCATGTCTATGCTCAACACAAACACCAATCTCGATGGTAGAAGGAGCGTACGATATTCGATTATATCAACATTGGAAACACTTCCAACACATATCATCAGCTCACCTTTAGCTAGTCTCCGTTTATTCCGTAGCTTTTATTTCGAGTTACTAACACTTAGCAACCGAACCGGTATCTAATACCCTGGTGCTACTAGGAGTACTAGTAAAGTACACATCAACACAATGTATATCCAATATACTTCTATCGACCTTGCCAGCCTTCTAATCTACCAAGTATCTAGGGTAATTCTGCTCCAGTGGTTGTTCCCCTTATTACAGAAGCACTTAGTCTCGGGTTTGGGTTCAACCTTGGGTTTCTTCACTAGAGCAGCAGCTGAATTGCCGTTTCATGAAGTATCCCTTATTGCCCTTGCCCATCTTGAAACTAGTGGTTTCACCAACCATCAACAATTGATGCTCCTTCTTGATTTCTACTTTGGTGTCAAACATCGCGAATATCTCAAGGACCATCATATATGTCCCTGATATATTATAGTTCATCACGAAGCTCTAGCATCTTGGTGGTAATGTCTTCGGAGAAACATCACTATCTTATCTGGAAGATCAACTCCCAATCGATTCAAATGATTGTTGTACTCAGACAATCTGAGCACAAGCTCAACAATTGAGCTTTTCTCCCTTACTTTGCAGGCTAAGAAAATCGTCGGAGGTCTCATACCTCTTGACGTGGGCACGAGCCTGCAATCCCAATTTCATCCCTCAAAACATCTCATATGTTTCGCGACGTTTCAAAACATTTTCGGTGCCTCAACTCTAAACTGTTTAACTGAACAATCATGTAGTTATCAAAACGTGTATGTAGATGTTCGCAACATCCACAGACAACGTTCGAGGTTCAGCACACTGAGCGGTGCATTAAGGACATAAGCCTTCTAAGAAGCAATGAGGACAATCCTCAGTTTACGGACCTAGTCCGTATAATTGCTACTATCAACTTTCAACTAATTTTTCTCTAGGAACATATCTAAACAGTAGAACTAAAGCGCGAGCTACGACATAATTTGCAAAATCCTTTTGACTATGTTCAGGATAATTAAGTTCATCTTATGAACTCCCACTCAGATAGACATCCCTCTAGTCATCTAAGTGATTACATGATCCGAGTCAACTAGGCCGTGTCCGATCATCACGTGAGACGGACTAGCCAACGTCGGTGAACATCTTCATGTTGATCGTATCTACCATACGACTCATGCTCGACCTTTCAGTCTTCTATGTTCCGAGGCCATGTCTGTACATGCTAGGCTCGTCAAGTCAACCTAAGTGTTTGCATGTGTTCCGAGGCCATGTCTGTACATGCTAGGCTCGTCAACACCCGTTGTATATGAACGTATGAATCTAACACCCGATCATCACGTGGTGCTTCGAAACTACGAACTGTCGCAACGGTGCACAGTTAGGGGGAACACTTTCTTGAAATTTTAATGAGAGATCATCTTATTTACTACCGTCGTTCTAAGCAAATAAGATGTATAAACATGATAAACATCACATGCAATCAAATAATAGTGACATGATATGGCCAATATCATATAGCTCCTTTGATCTCCATCTTGGGGCTCCATGATCATCATCGTCACCGGCATGACACCATGATCTCCATCATCATGATCTCCACCATCGTGTCTCCATGAAGTTGTCACGTCATCTATTACTTCTACTACTACAGCTAACGGTTAGCAATAAAGTAAAGTAATTACATGACGTTTATGTTGACACGCAGGTCATAAATAAATTAAGACAACTCCTATGGCTCCTGCCGGTTGTCATACTCATCGACATGCAAGTCATGATTCCTATTACAAGAACATGATCAATCTCATACATCACATATATCATTCATCACATCCTTTTGGCCATATCACATCACATAGCATACCCTGCAAAAACAAGTTAGACGTCCTCTAATTGTTGTTTGCATGTTTTACGTGGCTGCTATGGGTTTCTAGCAAGAACGTTTCTTACCTACGCAAAGACCACAACGTGATATGCCAATTGCTATTTACCCTTCATAAGGACCCTTTTCATCGAATCCGATCCGACTAAAGTGGGAGAGACAGACACCCGCTAGCCACCTTATGCAACTAGTGCATGTCAGTCGGTGGAACCAGTCTCACGTAAGAGTACGTGTAAGGTCGGTCCAGGCCGCTTCATCCCACGATGCCGCCGAATCAAGATAAGACTAGTAACGGCAAGCATATTGAACAAAATCAACGCCCACAACTACTTTGTGTTCTACTCGTGCATAGAATCTACGCAATAGACCTAGCTCATGATGTCACTGTTGGGTAACGTAGCAGAAATTCAAAATTTTCCTACGTGTCACCAAGATCTATCTATGGAGAGACCAGCAACGAGGGGAAGGAGAGTGCATCTACATACCCTTGTAGATCTCTAAGCGGAAGCGTTCAAGTGAACGGGGTTGATGGAGTCGTACTCGTCGTGATTCAAATCACCGATGACCAAGTGCCGAACGCACGGCACCTCCGCGTTCAACACACGTACAGCCCGGTGACGTCTCCCACGCCTTGATCCAGCAAGGAGAGAGGGAGAGGTTGAGGAAGACTCCATCCAGCAGCAGCACAACGGCGTGGTGGTGGTGGAGGAGCGTGGCTATCCTGCAGGGCTTCGCCAAGCACCACAGAAGAGGAGGAAGAAGAGATGCAGGGCTGCACCAACGAGAGATCGAACCACCTGTGTTATGGGCAGCCCCTTAGGCCTCATATATATAGGGGAAGGGGAGGGGCTGCGCCCCCTCTAGGGTTCCCACCCCTAGGGGGGGCGGAAGCCCTAGATGGGGAGCAAGGGGGCGGCCAAGAGGGGATGGGAGAGGGAGGCGCACCAATATGGGCCCTAAGGCCCATATCCCCTAGGGTTTGCCCCCTTTCCACCTCTCAGGCGCCATGGGCCCTTATGGGAGGCGCACCAGCCCACTAAGGGGCTGGTCCCTCACCACTCTTGGCCCACGCAACCTTCTGGGGTTGGTGGCCCCACTTGGTGGACCCCCGGGACCCTCCCGGTGGTCCCGGTACGTTACCGATAAACCCCTAAACTCTTCCGGTGACCAAAACAGGACTTCCCATATATAAATCTTTACCTCCGGACCATTCCGGAACTCCTCGTGACGTCCGGGATCTCATCCGGGACTCCGAACAACATTCGGAACCACATACAAGCTTCCTTTATAACCCTAGCGTCATCGAACCTTAAGTGTGTAGACCCTACGGGTTCGGGAGACATGCAGACATGACCGAGACGATCTCCGGTCAATAACCAACAGCGGGATCTGGATACCCATGTTGGCTCCCGCATGTTCCACGATGATCTCATCGGATGAACCACGATGTCAAGGACTTAATCAATCCCGTATACAATTCCCTTTGTCTAGCGGTACGATACTTGCCCGAGATTTGATCGTCGGTATCCCGATACCTTGTTCAATCTCGTTACCGGCAAGTCTCTTTTACTCGTTCCGTAACACATCATCCTGTGATCAACTCCTTGATCACATTGTGCACATTATGATGATGTCCTACTGAGTGGGCCCAGAGATACCTCTCCGTTTACACGGAGTGACAAATCCCAATCTCGATTCGTGCCAACCCAACAGACACTTTCGGAGATACCTGTAGTGTACCTTTATAGTCACCCAGTTACGTTGTGACGTTTGGCACACCCAAAGCACTCCTACGGTATCCGGGAGTTGCACAATCTCATGGTCTAAGGAAATGATACTTGACATTAGAAAAGCTTTAGCATACGAACTACACGATCTAGTGCTATGCTTAGGATTGGGTCTTGTCCATCACATCATTCTCCTAATGATGTGATCCCGTTATCAACGACATCCAATGTCCATGGTCAGGAAACCGTAACCATCTATTGATCAACGAGCTAGTCAACTAGAGGCTTACTAGGGACATGGTGTTGTCTATGTATCCACACATGTATCTGAGTTTCCTATCAATACAATTATAGCATGGATAATAAACGATTATCATGAACAAGGAAATATAATAATAATCAATTTATTATTGCCTCTAGGGCATATTTCCGACAGATACCGGTGCAGTTGCTCACATTTGTAACTCAAAGCAGGAGCTGCGGAATAAACGGAGACTGGCGAAGGACGAGGTGACGATGCGCGTCGGGAATGGTTCCAAGGTCGATGTGATCGCCGTCGGCACGCTGCCTCTTCATTTACCTACGGGATTAGTTTTAAACCTCAATAATTGTTATTTAGTGCCAAGTTTGAGCATGAACATTGTATCAGGATCTCGTTTAATACGAGATGGCTACTCATTTAAATCCAAGAATAATGGTTGTTCTATTTATATGAGAGATATGTTTTATGGTCATGCTCCGATGGTGAATGGTTTATTCTTAATGAATCTCGAGCGTAATGCTACACATATTCATAGTGTGAGTACCAAAAGATGTAAGATTGATAATGATAGTCCCACATACTTGTGGCACTGCCGCCTTGGTCACATAGGTGTCAAACGCATGAAGAAGCTCCATGCTGATGGACTTTTAGAGTCTCTTGATTACGAATCATTTGACACGTGCGAACCATGCCTCATGGGTAAAATGACCAAGACTCCGTTCTCAGGAACAATGGAGCGAGCAACCAACTTATTGGAAATCATACATACTGATGTGTGCGGTCCAATGAGTGTTGAGGCTCGCGGTGGCTATCGTTATGTTCTCACCCTCACTGATGACTTAAGTAGATATGGGTATGTCTACTTAATGAAACACAAGTCTGAAACCTTTGAAAAGTTCAAGGAATTTCAGAGTGAGGTTGAAAATCAACATGACAGAAAAATCAAGTTTCTACGATCAGATCGTGGAGGAGAATACTTGAGTCACGAATTTGGCACACACTTAAGAAAATGTGGAATAGTTTCACAACTCACGCCGCCTGGAACACCTCAGCGTAATGGTGTGTCCGAACGTCGTAATCGCACTCTATTAGATATGGTGCGATCTATGATGTCTCTTACCGATTTACCGCTATCTTTTTGGGGCTATGCTTTAGAGACTGCCGCATTCACTTTAAATAGGGCTCCGTCGAAATCCGTTGAGACGACACCGTTTGAATTATGGTTTGGGAAGAAACCTAAGCTGTCATTTCTAAAAGTTTGGGGATGCAATGCTTATGTCAGGAAACTTCAACCTGAAAAGCTCGAACCCAAGTCGGAAAAATGCGTCTTCATAGGATACCCAAAAGAAACTGTTGGGTATACCTTCTACCTCAGATCCGAAGGCAAGATCTTTGTTGCCAAGAATGGGTCCTTTCTAGAGAAGGAGTTTCTCTCGAAAGAAGTAAGTGGGAGGAAAGTAGAACTTGATGAAGTATTACCTCTTGAACCGGAAAATGGCGCAACTCAAGAAAATGTTCCTGAGGTGCCTGCACCGACTAGAGAGGAAGTTAATGATGATGATCAAGATACTTCTGATCAAGCTCCTACTGAAATTCGAAGGTCCACAAGGACACGTTCCGCACCAGAGTGGTACGGCAACCCTGTCTTGGAAATCATGTTGTTAGACAACGGTGAACCTTCGAACTATGAATAAGCGATGGCAGGCCCGGATTCCGACAAATGGCTGGAAGCCATGAAATCCGAGATAGGATCCATGTATGAAAACGAAGTATGGACTTTAACTGACTTGCCCGTAGAGCGGCGAGCCATAGAGAATAAATGGATCTTTAAGAAGAAGATAGACGCGGATGGTAATGTGACCATCTATAAAGCTCGGCTTGTCGCTAAGGGTTATCGACAAGTTCAAGGGGTTGACTACGATGAGACTTTCTCACCGGTAGCAAAGCTGAAGTCCGTCCGAATCATGTTAGCGATTGCCGCATTCTATGATTATGAAATATGGCAAATGGACGTCAAAACGGCATTCCTTAATGGTTTCCTTAAGGAAGAATTGTATATGATGCAGCCGGAAGGTTTTGTCGATCCTAAGAATGCTGACAAGGTGTGCAAGCTCCAACGCTCGATTTATGGGCTGGTGCAAGCATCTCGGAGTTGGAACATTCGCTTTGATGAGATGATCAAAGCGTTTGGGTTTACACAGACTTATGGAGAAGCCTGTGTTTACAAGAAAGTGAGTGGGAGCTCTGTAGCATTTCTCATATTATATGTAGATGACATACTTTTGATGGGAAATGATATAGAACTCTTGGACAGCATAAAGGCCTACTTGAATAAGAGTTTTTCAATGAAGGACCTTGGAGAAGCTGCTTATATATTAGGCATCAAGATCTACAGAGATAGATCAAGACGCCTCATAGGTATTTCACAAAGCACATACCTTGATAAGATATTGAAGAAGTTCAATATGGATCAGTCTAAGAAGGGGTTCTTGCCTGTATTACAAGGTGTGAAATTGAGCTCAGCTCAATGTCCGACCACGGCAGAAGATATAGAAGAGATGAGTGTCATCCCCTATGCCTCGGCCATAGGGTCTATTATGTATGCCATGCTGTGTACCAGACCTGATGTAAACCTTGCCATAAGTTTGGTAGGAAGGTACCAAAGTAATCCCGGCAAGGAACACTGGACAGCGGTCAAGAATATCCTGAAGTACCTGAAAAGGACTAAGGAAATGTTTCTCGTTTATGGAGGTGACGAAGAGCTCGTCGTAAAGGGTTACGTCGACGCTAGCTTCGACATAGATCTGGATGACTCTAAGTCACAAACCGGATACGTGTATATTTTGAATGGTGGGGCAGTAAGCTGGTGCAGTTGCAAGCAGAGCGTCGTGGCGGGATCTACATGTGAAGCGGAGTACATGGCAGCCTCGAAGGCGGCGCATGAAGCAATTTGGATGAAGGAGTTCATCACTGACCTAGGAGTCATACCCAATGCGTCGGGGCCGATCAAGCTCTTCTGTGACAACACTGGAGCTATTGCTCTTGCCAAGGAGCCCAGGTTTCACAAGAAGACAAGGCACATCAAGATTCGCTTCAACTCCATTCGTGAAAATGTTCAAGATGGAGACATAGATATTTGTAAAGTACATACGGACCTGAATGTAGCAGATCCGTTGACTAAACCTCTCCCTAGAGCAAAACATGATCAACACCAAAATTCCATGGGTGTTCGATTCATCACAATGTAACTAGATTATTGACTCTAGTGCAAGTGGGAGACTGTTGGAAATATGCCCTAGAGGCAATAATAAAAGCATTATTATTATATTTCCTTGTTCATGATAATTGTCTTTATTCATGCTATAATTGTATTATCCGGAAATCGTAATACATGTGTGAATAATAGACACCAACATGTCCCTAGTAAGCCTCTAGTTGACTAGCTCGTTGATCAATAGATAGTCATGATTTCCTGACTATGGACATTGGATGTCATTGATAACGAGATCACATCATTAGGAGAATGATGTGATGGACAAGACCCAATCCTAAACATAGCACAAGATCGTATAGTTCGTTTGCTAGAGTTTTTCCAATGTCAAGTATCTTTTCCTTAGACCATGAGATCGTGTAACTCCCGGATACCGTAGGAGTGCTTTGGGTGTGCCAAACGTCACAACGTAACTGGGTGACTATAAAGGTATACTACGGGTATCTCCGAAAGTATCTGTTGGGTTAACACGGATCAAGACTGGGATTTGTCACTCCGTATGACGGAGAGGTATCACTGGGCCCACTCGGTAATGCATCATCATAATGAGCTCAAAGTGACCAAGTGTCTGGTCACGGGATCATGCATTACGGTACGAGTAAAGTGACTTGACGATAACGAGATTGAACGAGGTATTGGGATACCGACGATCGAATCTCAGGCAAGTAACATACCGATTGACAAAGGGAATTGTATACAGGGTTGCTTGAATCCTCGACATCGTGGTTCATCCGATGAGATCATCGAGGAGCATGTGGGAGCCAACATGGGTATCCAGATCCCGCTATTAGTTATTGACCGGAGAGTCGTCTCGGTCATGTCTGCCTGTCTCCCGAACCCGTAGGGTCTACACACTTAAGGTTCGGTGACGCTAGGGTTGTAGGAATATGTATATGCAGTAACCCGAATGTTGTTCGGAGTCCCGGATGAGATCCCGGACGTCACGAGGAGTTCCGGAATGGTCCGGAGGTAAAGATTTATATATGGGAAGTCCTATTTCGGCCATCGGGACAAGTTTCGGGGTCATCGGTATTGTACCGGGACCACCGGAAGGGTCCCCGGGGTCCACCGGGTGGGGCCACCTGTCCCGGGGGGCCACATGGGCTGTAGGGGGTGCGCCTTGGACTACATGGGCCAAGGGCACCAACCCCAAGAGGCCCATGCGCCTAGGGTTTCAAAAGGGGAAGAGTCCCACAAGTGGAAGGCACCCCTAGGTGCCTTGGGAGGGAGGGAAACCTCCCTTGGCCGCCGCCCCCCTAGGAGATTGGATCTCCTAGGGCCGGCGCCCCCCCCCCCTAGGCCCTCCTATATATAGTGGGGGAAGGAGGGCTTCTTGACCCACGCCTTTGGTTGCCTCCTTGTCCCTCTCCAACACCTCCTCCTCTTCCATAGTGCTTGGCGAAGCCCTGACGGAGTACTGCAGCTCCATCACCACCACGCCGTCGTGCTGCTGCTGGAGCGATCTTCCTCAACCTCTCCTTCCCTCTTGCTGGATCAAGAAGAAGGAGACGCTACGCTGACCGTACGTGTGTTTAACGCGGAGGTGCCGTCCGTTCGGTGCTAGGATCTTCGGTGATTCGAATCACGTCGAGTACGACTCCCTCATCCCCGTTCTTTGAACGCTTCCGCTCGCAATCTACAAGGTACGTAGATGCATCTAATCACTCGTTGCTAGATGAACTCCTAGATGGATCTTGGTGAAACCGTAGGAAAATTTTTGTTTTCTGCTACGTTCCCCAACAATCACGCCCTGCACGGACGAACCGCATTCGCAAAGTTCAATGCGGTGCCGCACTACGCATATCTCAAGCTCAAGATGCCAGGCCCTCGAGGAGTAATTACGGTCAACGGAAACACCGAACGCTCCCTCCGTACGGAGGAGCATACGGTGGCTCTCACAGCGGAGGTACAAAGTAGCCTTCTCAGGCAATTCTCCAGTTCGGCCATTAAAAAGCCAGACACTGCCAAGCGCGCCCGGAGTAACCCACAGCAGGACCGCCTGGCACACTCTGAGCAAGCGTAGCAATGCGGCCCCAACCCCAGCTTTCGCGACATAGCAAAACCAGTACCTCACGTACATAACTACGCCCTTGAAATACCATGGGCACAGGGGAAGGGGCATAGTAACAGCACGCCCAAAATACGGCTTAAAACGTACTAGGGGCTGCCGGATTCTTTTTTTAATTTTTTCTTACTTTCAGGACTCCACACTTCGGACGACCTGTTCGGCAATTCGACTGCCGCACAAACGATGCAAGATCCAGGGAGGCAGACAAGCCATGCCGCATTATGGAACTCCCAGGTGGTCTCTGTTATGAGCGGTATACCTATTTTAAATACAATTCCGCGGCCTGCCCCTGGTCAGGACATACTGAATAGTCCAATATCTTTTGCTTATCACACTACTTGTATCGTTCGGCTTTGATAAATAGCCTCTCTATAAACAATGCTTAGCTTTTTGTCTATTTTTTGCATTACTCTCTTTTTATATATGTTCATTAATGACATGTTGCACCCGTACACTGTGGTACGGCAAGTACGCCAGGGGCTTTAGTACCCTTTAATATGGTGTGAGAAGTTCGTATACTTTCACAAGTGCGGCACCCCGAACTTATAGCACTATATGCATCGGCTCCGAATCATGATTTGGGTCAATAGTTGGGTTTTCCTGGCTCCTATGTTTTGGTGCCTTACGTTCCGCTATATCGGCTAAGGTAGTACTAGGAGAACCACTGCGATTGTGCCCCGGTTGAGTTGGGTTAAGCACCTCAGTGGAGAAAGCTAAAACTGACTGTCATGATGAGGCGAGAGACCGGTCGCTGTTCGAGAGGTTTTTCGAGTCCCTAAAGACTTATGCCGCTTCGAGCGAGGAGCCGGATTTGTCCGGCCAAGGCGTGGATAGCGCCCCGAACTTGGTCTTCCGAACTAGGGGCTTCGCCGAACTTTAAAATTATAAAGTTCTATGGCTAAGTGAGAGTGTTCAAGCATTATAGTCCAATTGCCTGGTTCGTTGTGCTGAGCGCCTCCCTTGAAGGACCCAACTATGGGAAAAAGAGCGCTCAGGTTTATCCCGAACACCCCAGCACTAGTGGCATGGGGGCAGAAGCCGACGACTGGCCATCTCTCAATTTTTTGATAAACGGCCGCACAGAAAATAATATTTTAAATTCAACAAGCATTTCTTAAGCGCCTATGAACAAGTCTTCAGCGCACAGGATAAAAACGAGCGAGTTTATTCAAAAATTACATCCTTGGTACATTCATCCGCCACAGGGCGGGCACCCGCAAGAACATCCTTGTAATAGTTCTCGGGCTTGCGATGCTCCTTCCCCGGCGGCGGCCCGTCCTTCACAAGCTTCTCACCGTCCAGCTTACCCCAGTGCATCTTTGCACGGGAAAGGGCCCTACGGGCACCTTCGATGCAGACGGAGCGCTTGATGACCTCGAGCCTTGGACAGGCCTCCACCAGCCGCCGCACCAGCCCGAAGTAGCTCCCAGGCAGGGCCTCTCCGGGCCACAGCCGAACTATGAAGCCCTTCATGGCCTGTTCGGCCGCCTTGTGGAGCTTGACCAGCTGTTTCAGCTGGTCGCTCAAGGGCACAGGGTGTCCGGACTCAGCATACTGAGACCAGAACACCTTCTCCGTCGAGCTGCCCTCTTCAGCTCGGTAGAATGCGGCGGCGTCGGACACGCTGCGGGGAAGATCTGCGAATGCCCCTGGAGGGCTCCGGATTCGGGTAAGTAACAAGTAGTTTACTTTTATATTTCTGCTTTGCATAAAGAACGCCTTACCCGCTGCAATCTTCTTCATCTCCTCCAACTCTTGGAGGGCCTTTTGGGCTTCGGCCTTGGCAGTCCCCAGGGCCGCCGCGAGCTCGGATGCTTGCGTCTTTGACTCAAGCTCCAAACTCTCATGTTTTTTCATGAGAGCCTGAAGCTCTTGCTGCACCTCGCCGACCTGGGCCTCAAGTTTCTCTCGCTCGGTGCGCTCCGCGGCCGCTTTATTTTCGACCTCGGACAGCGCCTGCTTGAGGGTCGCCACCTCAGTCGTGGCCCCTACAATAAGCAGTACAATCCTGTTATTTTTTGCAATCACGTCTTTTTATAGGAACTTTTTCTGTAAGGTATTTTCTTACCTTCTTTCTCCTCAAGCTGCCGCTTGGCAAGGCCGAGCTCTTGCTCGGTCCGCTCGAGGCCCTGTTTCAGGGCACCCACCTCCGCAGTCAGTGCGGCGGTGGCTAGCAGCGAAGCCTGCATACGCATATTGACTCTTTGTTGTTAGACTCCTGCGAAATTTAATAGATCCTCTATTCGGCTTTTCTTTCCGAACGCCAAACAGAGCATCAGGGGCTACTGTCTATGCGGTTATATTTTTACATATTTTTTACTTACCTCGAAGCCTGTTAGGAGGCTAGCGCAAGCTTCACTCAGTCCACTCTTGGCGGACTGAACCTTCTGGATCACCGTACTAATAATAGTACGGTGCTCCTCGTCGATGGAGGCGCCATCAAGCACCTAGCAGATTGTCCGGCACCTCCGGTTGGACGGAGGCCGCAGGCTCAGAAGGCTTGCTCCTCTTGGAAGGAGTTCACCTACCGCGGTCTGGAACTGTTGAAGATTCCGGCGCGGTGTCCGGCACAAAGCCGGACTTGGAGCCCTGGGGGGTCTTGTCCCCTTTACTCCTGGGGTCCGGGAGGTCGCCTTGCGGCTCCTCCAGGACCACCTCCTCCTGCCCCGGAGCTCGTTACGATGCCACTTCGGCGTCGTCCGCAGTGCGGGGGGAGACAGCGGGCGGAACTGAGTTCACGTCCGATGGATCCAGGGAGCCGCTCCACGACTCGTTGAGTTCGGCCCGGGGCGGACTGCATAATTACATTCGACATTAGGGAAAGCTGTGCAACAAAGGAACATCATGAGTTATTCTGATATCCGAACTTACGATTTCGCCGGACGCTTGGCCCTGTTTGGCCACTCCTCTTTGCCCTCTTCGGCGTTGGGGGCATAGTCCGGCGGAGGGGTCTTCCTTTTCCTAGACCCCTCGGCCTCCCCCGTTGGGGCAGCCTTCCTCTTCTCTCCTCCCTCCCCTGGGGGGGGGGGAGAGTTTTCTTCTTCCTCCTCGTTCTCACGGGAGGAGAGCATCTCAGACTCGTCGGATGATGAGTCCGACACCACCACATTACGGGCACTCTTTCGAGTCCCCGTGGCCTTCTTCTTCTTGGCCTTCTTCTCCGGCACCACATAAGGCGCCGGAACCAGCAGCTTCGCTAGTAGAGCTGGGGCTGGGTCTTCGGGCAGCGGAGCCGGACAGTTAATCGGTTCGGATATCGCCCGCCAAGCCTGTCAGAGGTAAGGGAGTTTAGATCCCGCATAGAGTCAAACTATGAAAAAACTTAACATCCTGTAAAAGGTGAAAATAGCTTACCTCGCTAGCGTGACGCTGCGATCTGTATCCGCGGTCCTCGGAAGCGGATGTGGGAGCCTCGGCGCCTTTTGTTAGCACCTTCCAGACGTCTTCATACGTCGTGCCGAAGAGCCTGTTAAGGGTTTGGTGCTGCGCCAGGTCGAACTCCCACAGATTAAGGTCCCGTTGTTGACACAGGAGGATCCGGCGGACGAGCATAACCTGGACTACATTGACGAGCTTGATTGGCTTGCTCACCAGGGACTGGATGCATGTCTGCAGTCCGGTCACCTCTTTTTCGTCGCCCACGACAGGCCCGTCTCTTTCCAGGACATAAGCCGCGTGGGGGGTCCGGATCGGAACTTGGGGGCTGCGATCCATTTCGGATCGCGCGGCTCGGTGATGTAAAACCACCACGATTGCCACCCCTTCAGGGTCTCCACGAAGGAGCCCTCGAGCCATAGGACGTTGGCCATCTTGCCCGCCATGGCGCCTCCGCACTCCGCCTGGCTGCCGCGCACCACCTTGGGCTTGACGTTGAAGGTCTTGAGCCAGAGGCCGAAATCAGGGCGGATGCGGAGGAAAGCCTCGCACACGACGATAAACGTCGAGATGTTGAGGACGAAGTTCGAGGCCAGATCGTGGAAATCCAGGCCATAGTAAAACATGAGCCCCCGGACAAATGGGTGGAGTGGAAAACCCAGTCCGCGGAGGAAGTGGGGAAGGAATACTACCCTCTCATGGGGCCTTGGGGTGGGAAGAAGCTGCCCCTCCTCGGGAAGCCGGTGCGCGATGTCTTTGGACAAGTATCCAGCCTTCCTTAGCTTTTTGACATGGCCCTCCGTGACGGAGGAGACCATTCACTTGCCTCCCGCTCCGGACATTGCTGGAGAAGGTTGAGGTGGGAAGTGCGGGCTTGGGCGCTGGAGCTCGGGTGCGCAGGAGATGGGTAGGCAAAGGAGGAAGAAGGCATAGGTAAAAAGGTGGATCCTTGTCCCCTTATATGGGCGGATGTGGTTATGCGTCCCCACCAGCCTAGTAAAACTCGCTTGCCTCCCAAGCGCCGTGATAAATGGCGTGGTTGGGTTACCCACGTCCGTATTGATGAGAATCCCGTAAAGGGGGGTACACGATCTCTGCTTTGACAAGACGTGCCAAGGAAACCGCCTCGCAAAACATGCTGAGGTGGAAAAGTAAAAACGATTCGAGTAAGGACTTGGCTGTAGTGTGATGACGCACTACGGAATGCGTCAGCAGATTTGATTTGTGTTAATATTATTCTCTCTATGGCAATATGTGAAAGGTTATTTTGCAGAGCCGGACACTACTCTTGGTGTTTACAAACTTTTATAAAGAATTTGGAGGAGGAACCCGCCTTGCAATGCCGAAGACAATTTGCGCGCCGGACTCGTCGTCATTGAAGTCTGGTTCAGGGGCTACTGAGGGAGTCCTGGATTAGGGGGTGTTCGGGTAGCCGGACTATACCTTCAGCTGGACTCCTGGACTATGAAGATACAAGATTGAAGACTTTGTCCCGTGTCCGGATGGGACTTTCCTTGATGTGAAAGGCAAGCTTGGCGATGCGGATATTCAAGATCTCCTACCATTGTAACCGACTTTATGCAACCCTAACCCTATCCGGTGTCTATATAAACCGGAGGGTTGTAGTCCATAGGTAATCAACTCCATACACAACAATCATACCATAGGCTAGCTTCTAGGGTTTAGCCTCCTTGATCTCGTGGTAGATCTACTCTTGTACTACCCATATCATCAATATTAATCAAGCAGGACGTAGGGTTTTACCTCCATCAAGAGGGCCCGAACCTGGGTAAAACATCATGTTCCCTGCCTCCTGTTACCATCCGGTCTAGACGCACAGTTCGGGACCCACTACCCGAGATCCGCCGGTTTTGACACCGACATTAAGGTGTTGCTAAAGAGTTTGAGTTTGTTTCTACCATATCGTGAAGGTCTTCTATTCTCCAAGATGAAATCCCTAGGCCCGAATTTGATGGATCGAGTAAGGAAATGCCTTTGGTGGTGCCCCTTCCCGGAGGCGCCATCTTGGAAACCATGACCTTCATCACTGTCGCTTTGTGGCTAGGGGTGGTAGTTGGGGTAATGTGACGGCTAGTGACGGACCTAGAATCTAAGTACCGCGATGCCAAACTTGAATACGACAATACAACATTTAGAAAACTTACACTAAAATAGTATAATTTAGCCTAAATAGCCTAAAAGAGCACTAAATTTTATATGATTAATATTAAGTATATATATATATATATATATATATATATATATATATATATATATATATAGGTAAATTGTTTGGGACACCTAGGTGCCTGGGCACCTAGGGCTGTTATGGTAACTCATATTCATTAGTGCATGACATACAATTGACAATGAATTGCTTTCCATATTTTGTTTGCATGCACTAGTAACCTAAATGGTTAGTGATTTCTTTTCAAAACAAAAACAATCTGAACACTCATACTTGTGTGCGTATATACGTACATGTAACCAAGAGATAACCATGTGTACATGTTATTTGACCATGATACCAGTTAGTGGGTATTATACCTAACGAAAATATGTACGTGTTGTTTTATACTCAATGAAAATATACACATAAATGTCATAGTTTTTAATAAGTATGTGTCGGTGTTATATTCAATAAAAATATACACATACATATACATACCTTAATGTGAATATACACATGAATATACATACCTTGATGTTAATATACACATCAATATGTACGCGTTGGTGTTATACCCAATAAAAATATTCACATAAATATATATAACTTGATGCAAATTTTATACCTAATAAAAATAATGACACGTATTAATTAGACAACCATTATTACTTTCCATAACAGTACCATCATGCAAACAAATAGGAAAGTACTAATGCGGGTATGCATGCAAAATTTAAACACATCTTATCAACGAAAACTACTATGATCCAACGACATCTAGGCAAGGAGCCTGGGCACCTAGGTGTCCCAAACTATATCGCATTTGTGTCATGGCACCCCCCTAGATGCGCCGCTGGTGGTGGCAACTACGATATTCTAAAGTAGGAGCTACCTTTTGGTGGTGGTGCAACACCAACAATTCCATGTTTGTGGGACTCGTATTAGTTGTGTGTTCACTCATATCCTCCAGCAATGTAGGTGGTTGTGAAGTTGGAGTTGCGCGTCTCAACGATATTTAGCGAGGATATCATTCAACTAGCAGATTCTAGAGATGACTCGATAGTCTCATGTGGCTTCGGTGCAATTCACGGTGCAAAGGTGATGACGATGATGTTGAAGGTCGTTGTTAGTGTGTGGGTCTTCATGTTTGTGTGTTTTGGTTTTGACCAGCTTGTCGCCTCGGTGCTCTAGGCCTAATATCGCTAGGTAGCATGGTCTTTGATTTAGTCCAATTTTCCTCTAATTAACCGAGCAATGTAAAGTTTGGCCTCGTTTGTTATTGAAAATGAGGTACTTTTTGTATTGCAATGTCAAGACTCCTGTCCTAGTTATTGGTTTTGACAAAAGAAGTGTTAGAACGAGCAACTTGGTGTACACATTTCCACAACATAGTAGGACAATTTCATCGATATAACTAACTCCTGGTTATATAACTAATGGAGGTGGTTGTACTCCCAACCCACCATAGATCAAACCTCCGGTTTGCTGCCATGCACATCTTGTAAAGGTGGATAACCCTTTTTGAGTGGTAACTGTGAATTTTGACTTGTCGTTCTCCGCAGGTCCAGTTTTCGGCATGTACAAGCGCTTGCCTCTATGTTGTGCTCTGTGAGCACAAAAAGACCCAACATGAAACTGTGATTAGATCCACCAAACATTTTTATGTACTTTTCCTTAATTTCAAACATGGTTTTAAATTTCTAGTCATCTTTCGTATGAGATAAAAGGTTTACAAAAATCTTGTGCTTTTTTACTACTTCAAGAAATCATATGTCAGAATGCAGCTGCGTGTACACATCTCAATAGGGCAAGACACATACATTGATAGAATCAACTATTTGTTACATAACTATTGGAGGTGGTTATACTCTCAATCCACTGTGGATCAAACCTCATGTTTGATCCCTGCATGCACATCTCATGGTGGCGGATGATCTCTTTTGAGGAAGCTTCGAACGGTAGCTTCATCGTTCTCCGCGACCCCGCTCTTCTACATGAGTGCTTGTGTCTATGTGCACTTGATTCCAAATAGATCGGCCAAACTTTTTTGTACTTTATCCTTGATTCCAATATAGTACTACCACACAAAAGGTTCTCAAAAAATCACAAGCATTTTTATAACTTGATGAAATCAGATGTTTTTCCCCATGAAAATCCATCGTTCGAAGGGACCACCACTATATAGAAAGGCGAGCACCTTCGAATGGTGCCCCTCGCTACAGGGACGGCCGAACTCTAAAACTTGGCACTTTGCACCGTGATTTTCCTGTTCTTTTTTTCTCACTGAAAGGGACTTCCCGTCGTGTTCAAGACGGCAGTATTTCGTTTGGAAGAGAGAGACTGAGCCTTCCATTTGGCCACCATGTTGCCATGTTTACCGAGTCAACTACGAGTCTTCCAAGTTCCAATTTTTCTGTGGTTGTGTTCGAAGATTCTTATATCCATATAAGTTCAGATTCTAGCTGTTAGCCTCCCCCAACATCTACCCTGGGATGCAAGGAGCAGCCATGGCGTTCGTCTCGCAGCTGCTGCTCCTCCTGTCGTGCATTATCTGCCATGCTCTCATCGCCAGTGCAGCGGGTGAGCAGAGCTATAAGATTCTCTCGACGAGCTCGCTCAAGCCTCAAGCCGTCTGCTCCGAGCCCAAGGGTACGTAGATAGATCAGTAGTGTGGGCGAATGGGCGTAGCTTTCTGCAACTTGATCAATGATTGTTCCATTTGCTCGCTGATTTTGCAGTGAATCCGTCGTCGTCCACTGGAGCCACGGTGCCGTTGAACCACAGGCATGGCCCGTGCTCGCCGGCGCCCGCCAAGAAGGAGCCTGCCTTCGAGGAGCTGCTCCGCCGTGACCAGCTCCGAGCCGGCTACGTCCAGCGCAAGTTCTCCACGAACCACCGCGGCGGCGGGCTGCAGCAGTCGGAGGAGCTCAAGGTGCCGACCGAGCTGGGCTCTTCCCTGGACACGCTGGAGTACGTCATAACCGTCGGCGTCGGCTCGCCGGCGGTGCAGCAGACCATGACCATGGACACCGGGAGCGACGTGTCGTGGGTGCACTGCAACTCCAACTCCACGGCCGGGTCGACGCCCTTCGACCCCGCCAAGTCGAGCACGTACGCCGCGTTCTCGTGCGGCGCCCCGGCGTGCACACAGCTCGGCGCGGAGGCCAACGTCTGCTCCAACTCGCAGTGCCAGTACATGGTCCGCTACGGCGACGGCTCCAACACAACCGGCACGTACGGCTCCGACACGCTGGCGCTGGGCTCGGACACGGTCAAGGAATTCCAGTTCGGCTGCAGCCGCGTGGAGGAGGGGTTCGGCGACAAGACCGACGGGCTCATGGGGCTCGGCGGCGACGCGCAGTCGCTCATCTCGCAGACCGCGGCGACGTACGGCAGGGCCTTCTCCTACTGCCTCCCGCCTTCCCCCGGCTCCAAGGGGTTCCTGACGCTCGGCGCGCAGACCGGCACGACGGGCTTCGCGACGACGGGGATGCTCCGAAGCGAGCAGGCCCCGACGTTCTACGGCGTGCTCCTCCAGGGCATCAAGGTCGGCGGGGATCAGATCAGCGTGGCACCCTCCGTCTTCTCCGCCGGGTCCGTGATGGACTCCGGGACCATCATCACGCGGCTGCCGCCCACGGCGTACACGGCGCTCAAGACGGCGTTCAAGGACGGCATGAAGCAGTACCCGACGGCGCCGTCCAGGAGCATCCTGGACACGTGCTTCGACTTCAGCGGCCAGGACAACGTCACCATACCCACCGTCGCTCTGATGTTCGACGGCGGCGCGGTCGTCGACCTCGACGCCAACGGGATCATATTCGGCAGCTGCCTCGCGTTCACGGGCACCGACGACGACGAGAGCACCGGCATCATCGGCAACGTGCAGCAGAGGACGCTCGAGGTGCTCTACGACGCAGGCCAGAGCGTCTTCGGGTTCAAGTCCAACGCGTGCTAGCTGCTCATCAGCGCGAGAGCTCAGTGCTCGCGCGCGGGAAGGAATGGTGGCTAGCTAGGCTGCTCTCATGTGCTTGTCTTTTTGTTTGTAGTCGCGAGGTAAGGGACACTGGGCCAAAATCATCATCTAGCAGACTATTTAATTTCTCTCTGATAGCAGCAACTTGATGCGACACATGTGTAATCTTTCAAATCAAACGATCAGGATAATCTTCTCCTAAATTTTCATTCATATAAATAAATAAAGAAATTGATTAAATGAAGACTAAATTTCAGTTTCACCAGTTTCACCCATATTTTGCCGCTTTAATGGAATTACACCGTTTAAGACATTTTCATATGTTTCACCATGTTTAGAAAAAGTCAAGCCGCATTTAATCCTTTTTTAAAAAATAGCACATTATGGCAAATCATCACACAGTTGTCAGCATATACATGGCATGCCACTCGACGGGTTTTCCTTCACTCACAGTTTATTCCATGCTTTTGCGTCTTTGGACAGGAGCCGACCGAATCCTATTTGTCAGTTTGGGCGGCGACGTCCTTCATTTTCAAAACCCCAAATTCATGCATATCATGCACATAGACCATTCGATCAATATACAACACAACAATTCAACAAAAGCCAAAATGATCCATGATAAATAAAAAAACATAATTCATACATAGCCAACACATAAATGAATCAAACGACTTTTCTACATGCTCGTTGATCTCCTTCTGGTTGGTTAACCACACTTCCGTTATCCATGAGGCTAGTGTCCGTGAACATGATCCTTGACTCCTTGGTGTTCCCCGCGAGCCTCACCTTTCTATCTCTCAATCTCAAATGCTCTCATATGCCTTCACCTTCTCAAGCTTCATTTGTTCTCATGCCTTCGTCTTCTCCATGTCCATCCTCTCCCTCTCAATTTGCAACCTCTGCCACACCAGTTGTCGGTGGAATTTCATCCTCTCCCTTTGCACGTCCAAGAAGAGCTTGTACCTATCCTCCTTCTTTTCTTCCCTTTTTTCAATCCCCGGCCTCTAGCTAGGGAGAGGGTGTGGGTGTGGATGTCCGGATAGAAGTTGTCGCATGCCGGCATGGCCAAGGGTGGCCACAGTTGTCGATGGCGTCGTCGATGCTGCATTGACAAATAGGCCACCTGCCGCAAAGTGGATTAGGGGGGCAAGCGCGCATGCGGAGCTCTTGACTTTGGGGGAAAATTTTCACTAAGCCCAGCGTGCGAGGATGTGATATAGGAGGATTGTCACTGGAGGGTGTGAAGTACGCAATGCCACATTCTTTTAGGAGTGTTACCAGTGGTGCGGGAAAAAATTATCCATGACACTTGTATGTTTTAGGGGTGTAGGGTCATATTTGGTTATATTTAGGGTTTTTAGTGTTATATGGTAAAACTTTTTTCCCTTGAATTATTTTTATCATTTAATATACATTATTACTAGCACCACGCATTCTTTGCATTTCCAAGATTCATTTTCTATTTTTTTATTCATAGGTATTTAATTTATATAATTCAATTTAAAATACAAATACACTCAAAGTTGATCAAAAGTAGATAGACAATCATATTTAAGTTTTTAGTATATATTTAGGTATTGTGCAAGAATGTTAGGACAACTCCGACATATCTTTGTGGGAAAATTCATAAAACTATACTACCAGGTTAGGGTTTTTGGATTTATAAAAAATGTTTGTGACGCCCCTGATTCAATCATACACGCAAACGTGTACGATCAAGATCACGGACTCACGGGAAGATATCACAACACAACTCTACAAATAAAATAAGTCATACAAGCATCATATTACAAGCCAGGGGCCTCGACGGCTCGAATACAAGAGCTCGATCATAGACGAGTCAGCGGAAGCAACAATATCTGAGTACAGACATAAGCTAAACAAGTTTGCCTTAAGAAGGCTAGCACAATCTGGGATACAAATCGAAAGAGGCGCAGGCCTCCTGCCTGGGATCCTCCTAAACTACTCCTGGTCGTCGTCAGCAGCCTGCACGTAGTAGTAGGCACCACTAGTGTAGTAGGAGTCGTCATTACCGGCGGCGTCTTTCTCCTGGACTCCAACGTCTGGTCGCAACAATCGGGTATAGAAAGGGGGAAAAGAGGGAGCAAAGCAACCGTGAATACTCATCCAGAGTACTCGCAAGTAAGGAGCTACACTACATATGTATACATTGGTATCAAATGGAAAAGGGGTATCATATGTGGACTGAACTGCAGAATGCCAGAATAAGAGGGGGATAACTAGTCCTATCGAAGACTACGCTTCTAACAACCTCCATCTTGCAGAAGAAGAAGAGAGTAGATGGTAAGTTCACCAAGTAGCATCGTATAGCATAATCCTACCCGGCGATCCTCCCCTCGTCGCCCTGTGAGAGAGCGATCACCGGTTGTATCTGGTACTTGGAAGGGTGTGTTTTATTAAGTATCCGGTTCTAGTTGTCATAAGGTCAAGGTACAACTCTGGGTCATCCTTTTACCGAGGGACACGGCTATTCGAATAGATCAACTTCCCTGCATGGGTGCACCACATTTCCCAACACGCTCGATCCCCTTTGTCCGGACACACTTTTTTGGGTCATGCCCGGCCTCGGAAGATCAACACGTTGCAGCCCCACCTAGGTACAACGGAGAGGTCATCACGCCGGTCGAAATCCTATGGCGCAGGGGTCTGGGCCCATCGCCCATTGCACACCTGCATGTTGCGTACGCGGGCGGCGAGCAGACCTAACATCCCTTATACAAGAGCAGGCGTTCCAGTCCAACCCGGCGCGCGCCGCTTAGTCGCTGACGTCACGAAGGCTTCGGCTGATACCACGACGTCGAGTGCCCATAACTGTTCGAGTACCACGACGTAGTTGGTTAGTGCGTATAGGCCAGTGGCCAAAATCAGATCAAATACCCAGATCTCGTTAAGCATGTTATTTTGAAATAACCACATACGCTGACCAGGGCCAGGACCACCTCTCTCCTAGGCGGTCTCAATCTACCATGTCGCTCCGCCACAAATATCCACTTAGAGGGACGTCGGGACAAACGTCCTTTCGGACCCAATCCGTGAATCACTTGTGGGTACTCTACGAGCCGACCCGACTTTAGTCACCAAAGGTATCATATAATATGTATAAGTATATACCTGTGATCACTTCCCGAGTGATCACGGCCCGATAGTATAGCATGGCAGACGGACAAGAATGTAGGGCCACTGATGAGAAACTAGCATCCTATACTAAGCATTTAGGATTGTAGGTAAGGTATCAATAACTGTAGCAACAATGACAGGCTATGCATCAGGATAGGATTAACGGAAAGCAGTAACATGATACACTACTCTAATGCAAGCAATAGAGAGAAGAATAGCCGATATCTGGTGATCAGGGGGGGGGGGGCGCTTGCCTGGTTGCTCTGGCAAGAAAGAGGGGTCGTCAACAGTGTAGTCGATCGGGTCACCAACAGCGGCATCAGTCTCGTAGTCTATCGGAGAGAAGAGGGGGAAGAAACAATGAATATAATGCAAACAGATGCATAGCGATGCATGACGTGACAAGTAGCGGTGCTAGGGGTGCCCTAACGCGGTATGAGGTGATACTGGTGAAGGGGGGAAACATTCGGGAAAATATCCCCGGTGTTTCGCGTTTTCGAACAAATGAATCGGAGGGGGAAGTTGCCTGTTCGCTATGCTAGGGATGCATGGCGGACGAACGGGTTGCGTATCCGGATTCGTCTCGTCGTTCTGAGCAACTTTCATGTACAAAGTCTTTCCATCCGAACTACGATTTATTTTATATTGATTTTAAAAGATTTAAATCATTTTTAACATTTATTTAATTATTTTAATTCAACATTATCCAAAATAGTGTTTGCTGACGTCAGCATGACGCCAGCAGTCAACAGAGGTGTTGACTGGTCAAACTGACGTGTGGGTTCCGTTTGTCATTGTCTCAGACTAACTAAACCTGTTAATTAGACTAACTAAGTGATTAGGTTAATTCATTTTAATTAGATTAGTTAACAGGGTTAATTAACATGATTAATTAGCTTAATTAATTAATTAATAACTATATTTTTATTTTCTTTTTTATCATTTTCATTCTGGGGCAGGGGCCCACTAGTCAGTGGCTCGAGTGCCATAGTGGGTTTGGTTGTTGCGGGCGCCGCCCGAACAGGCGCCGCGGGTGCAGGCGCTGGGCGTAGCCCGAGCGGGTGCGCGCCTAGGGGCACACGGGGCGGCGACAGGCACGGTAGTCCGGGGCGGGGGCCGGCGAGGTCGGGGGAGGGTTGGCCAGCGCCGGTGAGCGGCGGGGCCGAGCAAGCAGGGCCGGCGAACGATGGTCTTTTCCTACCAATCTATCCCCCTAGGAGCATGCGCGTAATACTTTGCTTTGATAACTTCTAGATTTTTGCAATAAGTATATAAGTTCTTTATGACTAATGTTGAGTCCATGTATTATATGCACTTTTTCCCATCCTTCCACCTTTGCTAGCCTCTCTAATACCGCGCACCTTTCGCCGGTATCATACACCCACCATATACCTTCCTCAAAACAGCCACCATACCTACCCATCATGGCATTTCCATAGCCATTCCGAGATATATTGCCATGCAACTTTCCACCGTTCCGTTTATTATGACACGCTCCATCATTGTCATATTGCTAGCATGATCATGTAGTTGACATCGTATTTGTGGCAAAGCCACCATTCATAATTCTTTCATACATGTCACTCTTGATTCATTGCATATCCCGGTACACCGCCGGAGGCATTCATATAGAGTCATATTTGTTCTAAGTATCGAGTTGTAATTGTTGAGTCGTAAGAAAAATAAAAGTGTGATGATCATCATTTTCTAGAGCATTGTCCCAAGTGAGGAAAGGATGATGGAGACTATGATTCCTCCATAAGTCGGGATGAGACTCCGGACGAAAAAAAAGAGGCCATAAAAAAAGAGAAAAGGCCCAAACAAATAAAAAAATGAGAGAAAAAGAGAGAAGGGACAATGTTACTATCCTTTTACCACACTTGTGCTTCAAAGTAGCACCATGATCTTCATGATAGAGAGTCTCTCGTTATGTCACTTTCATATACTAGTGGGAATTTTTCATTATAGAACTTGGCTTGTATATTCCAATGATGGGCTTCCTCAAATTTCCCTAGGTCTTCGCGAGCAAGCGAGTTGGATGCACACCCACTTAGTTTCTTTTGATGAGCTTTCATATACTTATAGCTCGAGTGCATCCGTTGCATGGCAATCCCTACTCACTCACATTGATATCTATTGATGGGCATCTCCATAGCCCGTTGATACGTCTAGTTGATGTGAGACTATCTTCCCCTCTTTTTGTCTTCTCCACAACCACCCTTCTATTCCACATAGTGCTATGTACATGGCTCACGCTCATGTATTGCGTGAAGATTGAAAAAGTTTTGAAAAAGTTAGAGTATGAAACAATTGCTTGGCTTGTCATCGAGGTTGTGCATGATTTAAATACTTTGTGTGGTGAAGATAGAGCATAGCCAGACTATATGATTCTGTAGGGATAACTTTCTTTGGCCATGTTATTTTGAGAAGACATAATTACTTTATCAGTATGCTTGAAGTGTTATTATTCTTTATGTCAATATGAACTTTTGTCTTGAATCTTTCTAATCTGAATATCCATACCACAATTAAGAA
The DNA here is from genome assembly GCF_002162155.2 of Triticum dicoccoides. NCBI lineage: Eukaryota > Viridiplantae > Streptophyta > Magnoliopsida > Poales > Poaceae > Triticum > Triticum dicoccoides. The sequence continues at coordinate 527,693,557 of NC_041390.1, read as the reverse complement.
ATTTTGCATTGAAATTATGCCAAGTAGCACTCCGCATCAAAAATTCTCTTTTTATCATTTACCTACTCGAGGACGAGCAGGAATTAATCTTGGGGATGCCTGATACGTCTCCAACGTATCTATAATTTTTGATTGCTCCATGCTATATTATCTACTGTTTTGGACTATATTGGGCTTTATTTTCCACTTCTATATTATTTTTGGGACTAACCTATTAACCGGAGGCCCAGCTCAAAATTGCTGTTTTTTTTGCCTATTTCAGTGTTTCGAAGAAACAGAATATCAAACGGAGTCCAAACAAAAAAATACTTTTTGGAACGTGATTTTCTTCTCGGATAAGACCCAGGAGACTTGGACCCTACTCCAAAAAGTACTGGAGGCGGTCACGAGGGTAGGGGGCGCCCCCCCTACAGGGCGCGCCCCCTGCCTCGTGGGCCCCTCGGTGCTCCACTGACGTACTCCTTCCTCCTATATATACCCACGTACCCCCAAACGATCAGAACATGAGCCAAAAACCTAATTCCACCGCCGCAACTTTCTGTATCCACGAGATCCCATCTTGGGGCCTGTTCCGGAGCTCCACCGGAGAGGGCCGTCATCACGGAGGGCTTCTACATCATCATAGCCCCTCCGATGAAGTGTGAGTAGTTTACTTCAGATCTTCGGGTCCATAGTTAGTAGCTAGATGGCTTCTTCTCTATTTTTGGATCTCAATACAAAGTTCTCCCCCTCTCTTGTGGAGATCTATTCGATGTAATCTTCTTCTTTTACGGTGTGTTTGTTGAGACCGATGAATTGTGGGTTTATGATCAAGTCTATCTATGAACAACATTTGAATCTTCTCTGAATTCTTTTATGTATGATTGGTTATCTTTGCAAGTCTCTTCGAATTATCCGTTTGGTTTGGCCAACTAGATTGGTAGTTCTTGCCATGGGAGAAGTGCTTAGCTTTGGGTTCGATCTTGCGGTGTCCTTTCCCAATGATAGAAGGGGCAGCAAGGCACGTATTGCATCGTTGCCATCGAGGATAACAAGATGGGGTTTATTTCATATTGCATGAATTTATCTCTCTACATCATGTCATCTTGCTTAAGGCGTTACTCTGTTTTTAACTTAATACTCTAGATGCATGCTGGATAACAGTCGATGAGTGGAGTAATAGTAGTAGATGCAGAATCGTTTCGGTCTACTTGTCACGGACATGATGCCTATATACATGATCATGCCTAGATATTCTCATAATTATGCTCAATTCTGTCAATTGCTCAACAGTAATTTGTTCACCCACCGTAGAAAACTTATGCTCTCGAGAGAAGCCACTAGTGAAACCTATGGCCCCAGGGTCTATTCTCATCATATCAATCTCCATCACTTTAATCTTGTTTTGTTTTTACTTTGCCTTTTACTTTTCAATTTGCATCTTTATATCAAAAATACCAAAAATATTATCTATCGGATCTCACTTCCGTAAGTGACCGTGAAGGGATTGACAACCCCTAATCGCGTTTGTTGCGTTGAGCTCTTTGTGTTGTGTAGGTACGAGGGACTTGCGCGTGGCCTCCTATTTTATTGATACCTTGGTTCTCAAAAACTGAGGGAAATACTTACGCTACTCTGCTGCATCATCCCTTCCTCTTCGGGGAAAACCAACGCAAGCTCAAGACGTAGCACCCAGCACCAGACTTTGAGCGAGCTCTTTGATACGATGCACAAGGACGTCTGGAAGGTGCTGTTCAAGGGCGCCGAGGCCCCCCTTCTCTCGCCGAGGACCGCAGACTAAGCGCAAAGCGTCTAGCGCGTTCGGTGAGTTCAATACGTCCCGTAGGACATTTATTTTCCCTAGCTTAATTATGCACGGGGTCTAATCTCCATGCCTTTGATAGGACTGGGTGGAGATGTCGGGGCAGATTAACTGTCCGACCCCTTTGCCCGAAGACACTGCGAGCGCTCTCCTGATGGAGATGCTGGCTCCGGCTCCTTACAAGGTGCCGGAGAAGACCAAGAAGGCCAAGGGAACCCGAAAGAGTTCCCGACGCCAGGTGTTATCGGACTCATCATCCGATAACTCTGCGGCACACTCTTCCCTCGAAGACGAGGAGGAAGAATAAGATGCTCCCCCTCCAGGTAGGGGATACAAGAAAAGGAAGGCCACCCCAACTGGGGAGGCCGAAGGGTCCAAGAAGGGGAGGACTCTCCTTCCAGACAGTTCCACCGCCGCCGACGAGGGCGAAGACGAGTGGTTGCCCCGGGCCAAGCCCCCGGGGAGATCGTAAGTATTCGGATACCAGAGTAACTCATAGCATTCCTTTGTCGCACTGCTTTCCCTAACGCCGAACATGATTATGCAGGCCGCCGCGAACCAGCGTCGATGTATCATCGGACGACTCCCTGGGCTCGTCGGACATGGATAGCGATCTAGTCCCGGCTGCCACCTCCCCTCATCCTACTGACGACGCCGAGGTGCTGTCTCAAGAGGCACCGGGTCGAGGGGAGACAGTCCTGGAGGCGCCTCAAGGCGACCTTCCGGACTCCGGGAGCCGCGGGGACGGGGCCCCCGAGAGCTCTGAGTTCGGCCCTCAGCCGAACATCGCGCCGGACCCTCCAGCGTTTCCGGGCTCGGGCAGGCGGCCTCCTTCTAAGAGGGGCAAGACGCCTGTGCCGGTGACCTCTGTCCATCCAGAGGCACCGGACAATCTGCTGGAAGCACTTCGCAGCGCTTCCATCGACGAGGAGCACCGCACTATCATGAGTGCGGTGATCCAGAAGGTTCAGTCTGCCAAGAGCGGATTGACTGAAGCCTGTGCCAACCTTCTAACAGGCTTTGAGGTAAGTGTTTTAAAATGTAGTAGAAATATTACCGCATAGACAATAGCCCCTGATGCTTTGTTCGGTGTTCACAAAGAAAAGCCGAGCAGAGGATCAAATAATATCGCAACAGTTTAATATAAGTGTGTCAATACGCATATGCAGGCTTCGCTGCTGGCGTCTGCCGCACTGACTGTGGAGGTCGCCGTACTGAAGCAGGACCTTGAGGGGTCCAGGAAAGAGCTTGGCCTTGCCAAGAGGCAGCTCGAGGAGAACAAGGGTAAGTAATACCCCGTCTATAGATATGTATATATAAAAAAGGACGCGATTGCAAAATGACAGGATAATTGTATGTTTGCCAGGGGCCACGACCGAGGTGGCGACCCTGAAGCAAGCGCTAACCAAGGCCGAAGATAAAGCGGCCAAGGAGCGCACCGAGCGAGAGAAGCACGAGGCTCGGGTGGGCGAGGTGCAGCAAGAGCTCTAGGCTCTCATGGCGAAGCACGAGGCGTTGGAGCTTGACTCAAAGACGCGGGAGTCTGAGCTTGCCGCGGCCCTCGAGAGTGTAAAAAGTGCCAAGGCCGAAGCCCAAAAGGCTCTCTAAGAGATCGACACAATGAAGAAGATAGCGGCGGGTAAGGCTTTCTATATGCAAAGAAAGCATGTAAAAGTAAATTACCGATTACTTACCCGAATCCGGAGCTCTCCAGGAGCATTCGCAGATCTGCCCCGTAGTGTGTCCGATGCCGCACAATTTTACCAAGCCGAGGATGGAAGCTCAACGGAGAAGCTGTTCTGGTCTCAGTATGCTGAGGCCGAACACCCGGTGCCAATGAGCGACCAGCTGAAGTAGATGGTCGAGCTACATAAGGCGGCCGATCGGGCCATGAAGAGCTTTATTATCCGGCTGTGGCCTGGCGACGCCCTTCCGAACAGCTTCTTCGCCCTGGTGAGGCGGCTTGTGGATGCCTGCCCGCGGCTGGAGGTCGTCAAGCGATATGTCTGCATTGAAGGTGCACGCCGGGCTTTCGCCCGTGTGAAATTGCACTGGGTCAAGCTAGATGCCGTGAAGCTGATCAAGGAGGGGCCGCCGGAGGGCAAGGAGCACCGCCACCCCGAGATGTACTACGAGGGTGTTCTGCCGGGTGCCCGTCTCATCGCGGATGAGTGTTCAAAAGATGTAATATTTGAATGAGACTTGCTCGTGTGATCCTGTATGATGAAAACTTGTTTCATATGCGCTATGCAACGCTTGTGTGAATTTAAAATATTACCTTCTGTTTGGCCATTTATCCAATCTGAGAGATGGCTAGTCCTCGGCTTCTGCCCCCATGCCACGAGTGCTGGGGTGTTCGGGATAAACCTGAGCACTCTTGTTCCCATATTTGGGTCCTTCGAGGGAGGTGCTCAGCACAACGAACAAGGCAACCAGACTAATAATGCTTTATCACTCTCACTTAGCCATAGAATTCTATGATTTTAAATTTCGGCGAAGCCCCTGGCATTCGGAAGGCCGAATTCGGGGCGCGATACACGCCTGTAAGCCGGACAGGGCCGGCCCCTCGCCCTAAGCGGCATAAGTCTTTAGGGACTTGAAAAACCTCGCCGAGCAGCGACCAGTCTCTCGCCTTATCATGATAGTCAGTTTTAGCTTTCTCTACTGAGGTGCTAAGCCCAGCAGAACCGGGGCACAATCGCGGTAGTTCTCCTAGCGCTACCTTAGCCGATAGAGCGGAACGTAAGGTACCAAAACATAGGAGCCGGGCAAACCCAACATTTGACCAAAGACATGATTCGGAGCTGATGCATATAATGCTATAAGTTCGGAGTGCCGCACTTGTGAAAGTGTTCGGACTTTTCACACCGTATTGTGGGGTACGTAAGCCCCTGGTGTATTGGCCGTACCAGAGTGTACGGTTGCAAGGCGTCATTAATGAACACACACATATATATATATATAACAAGAATGCAATAATAGTCGTAATGTCATGCATTGTTTATTAAAAAATTGCGTTAAAGCAGAGTGATACAGATAGTGTGATAAGCAAAGAGTAGGACTATGTCCCTTCCAAGGGCAAGCTGAGGAATGATATTAAATTGAATATTTCACTCGTTACTGTAATCAACCTGGGAATTCCATGGTATGACGTAGCTGTCTGCCTCCTTGGTTGCTGCATCATGTGTTTGGCAATAGTGCTGCCGGACCGTGTTTCCAGAGATTAAGGTCCTGAAAGAAAAAGGAGAAATAACCAAACAGGAAGCCCCTAGTGCGGTTTAGGCCGCATTTTGGGGCGTGCCGCAGTTGTGCCCCCTCCCCACCTGTGCCCATGGTATTTTTAATGCGTAATTATGTACGCGTGACACGAATTTCGCCATTGGGCTGGGATTGGGGTGGCCACCGTATTGCTACGCGAGCTCAGATCGCGCCAGGCGGTCTATTTGCCGATTGCCCGGAGCGCGCTTGAAGGTGTCCGGGCTTTGAAGTGCCGAACTGGTTGATTGCCTTGAGAGGCTGCTTTGCGCTTCTGCTGCGAGGGCCGCAGTGTGCTCCTCTGTTCGGAGAGAGCGCTCTGTGTTTCCATTGACTGTAATAACTCTGCGAGGTCCTGGCATCTTGAGCTTGAGGTATGCATAATGCGGTACCGCATTGAATCTAGCGAATGCGGTTGGCCCGAGCAGCGTGTGATAACCACTGCGGAACGGGACTATATCGAAGATTAACTCTTTGCTTTGAAAATTATCCGGGGATCCGAAGACCACTTCTAGTGTAACTGAGCCTGTGCAATGGGCCTCTACACCTGGAATGACGCCCTTAAATGTTGTTTTTGTGGGTTTGATCCTTGAGGGGTCTATACCCATTTTGCGCACTGTGTCCTGATAAAGCAGGTTTAGGCTGCTGCCGCCACCCATAAGGACTCGAGTGAGGTGAAATCCGTCAATGATTGGGTCTAGGACCAGTGCAGCGAATCCGCCATGACGGATACTAGTGGGGTGGTTCCTGCGATCAAAGGTGATCGGGCAGGAGGACCAAGGGTTGAACTTTGGGGCGACTGGCTCCAACGCATGTACGTCCCTAAGCGCACGCTTCCGCTCCCTCTTGGGGATGTGGGTCGCGTATATCATGTTCACCGTCCGCACTTGCGGGGGAAACCTCTTCTGCCCTCCGGTGTGCGGCTGCCGGGGCTCCTCCTCGTTATCGCTATGCGGCCCCTTGTCCTTGTTTTCGGCAATTAACTTACCGGCCTGCTTGAATACCCAACAATCCCTGTTGGTGTGATTGGCTGGCTTTTCTGGGGTGACGTGTATTTGACACGAGCGATCGAGTATATGGTCCAAGCTGGACGGACCCGGCGTACTTTGTTTGAATGGCTTTTTCTGCTGACCGGGTTTAGATCCTTTGAATCCGGCATTGACTACCGTATCCTCAGTATTTTCGCTGTTAATGTGGCGCTTATGTTTGTTGCAACGTGACCTGCTATTTCCGTCCTTGGTATCTGAGGTACCATGGTTCTTTGATATGTTATTACTGCGAGCCAGCCAGCTGTCTTCTCCCGCACAAAAGCGGGTCATGAGCATCGTGAGAGCTGCCATAGATTTCGGCTTTTCCTGACCAAGGTGCCGGGCTAGCCACTCGTCTTGGATGTTGTGTTTGAAAGCCGCTAAGGCCTCCACATCCGGACAGTCGACGATTTGATTTTTCTTTGTAAGGAACCGAGTCCAGAATTGCCTAGCCGACTCTTCTGGCTGCTGAATTATGTGGCTCAAGTCATCGGCGTCTGGTGGTCGCACATAAGTGCCCTGAAAGTTGTCGAGGAATGCGGCTTCCAGATCTTCCCAACAGCTAGTGGAGTCCGCTGGCAAGCTGTTAAGCCAATGCCGCGCTGGTCCTTTGAGCTTTAGTGGGAGGTATTTGATAACGTGTAAGTCATCACCGCGGGCCATGTGGATGTGGAGGAGGAAATCCTCAATCCATACTACGGGATCTGTTGTGCCGTCGTATGATTCAATATTTACAAGTTTGACACCTTCTGGGAATTGATGTTCCATTACTTCGTCTGTGAAGCATAAGGGGTGTGCGGCGCCTCTGTATTGGGCTATATCGCGACGCAGCTCGAATGGGTCTTGCCCGCTGTGTTCGGCCCGGCCGGATTTGCTTTTACTGTATCCGGTGTGACGTTTATCGTCTCGCAGAGTGGTGCGTCGTCTTGATCTGTAGATCGATCTTGCATGATTTGCTTTGTCCTCCAATATGTCTCGCAGGTCTGGCATATCTCCCCATGCCTTTTTATTTGAATGGCGTCGGGGTGGAGGCTGAGCTTTTGGCTGGAATGCCTCTCTATCGCGGCCGCGAGGTGGCCGATCAGCCGTATCATACGCTTCTTCCTCCACTCGGGGTAGTAACCTGCACTTTGGGTAATTCTTGGAGGGGCGCTCAAGTTTATATTCCTCGGCCGTGAGGACTTCAGTCCATCTGTCAGCTAGCAGATCTTGATCAGTTTGAAGCTGCTGCTGCTTTTTCTTCAGGCTATTTGCCGTGGCCATAAGCCGGCGCTTGAAGCGCTCTTGTTCAACGGGATCCTCTGGGACGACGAATTCATCACCGCCGAGGCTTGCCTCGTCTTCGGAGGGGGGATGTAATTGTCATCCTCCTCCTCTCCGTCTGCCGCTCTCTCAGAAGAGCTGGCTCCTTCATCCTCCTGCTCTAAATCTTGCTGGAGGGGATTGTTGTTGTCTTCAGCACTATCCGGAGTGTTATTATCTCTTGTGCCGGTATCACCACTTTTGCTTTGGCGGGACTTAGAGCGGTGCCGCTGACGTCAGCGCTTGGGTTGCTTCTTGGAGGGGTCATCCTCCGCTATCTCGTCGCATTGCCTTCGTTGGGTGTATCCACCATGTATATGTCATATGACGAGGTGGCTTTCCAGTGCCCTATAGGCGCTGGTTCATGTTCGTCTCCTACATCGTCGTCCATACCGTCGATGTCTTCGGAGTCGAAGTCGAGCATGTTGGTTAAATCATCGATAGTGGCTACAAAGTGGGTGGTGGGTGGGCGTCGTATTTCTTCGTCGTCCGCATCCCAATCCTGTTGGCCATAGTCCGGCTAGGGCTCTCCTGACAAAGAGAGAGACCTTAGTGAATTCAGAATGTCGCCGAAGGGCGAGTGCTGAAAGATATCCGCGGCGGTGAATTCCATGATCGGCGCCCAATCGGATTTGATTGGCAGGGGCGCGGATGGTTCGGAGTCCGGAAAAGAGTCCGGCACCTTGGAGTCACGGGCTGCGCAGAGGGTTAGGCAGGTGTTCGGCTCGATCACCGTTGAGATTGCAGCCCCTGAGGCGGTGTCTAACCACCCGTCCTCGATTGGCGCAGTTGGCTCCGAGCTAAGGGTCGGAACTGATGTGGGCGCAGCCTCTGGGGTACTGTTTGGCGGCAGAGCTAGGTCATACCCATCGTGACAGTGCGGCGCGCCCGGCTATGGCTCGAATCCGTCGAAGAGCAAGTCTCCGCGGATGTCGGCCATGTAGTTCAAACTTCCAAATCTGACCTGACGGCCAGGGGCGTAGCTTTCAATCTGCTCCAGAAGGCCAAGCGAATTAGCCCGCAGTGCAAAGCCGCCGAATACGAAGATCTGTCCAGGGAGAAATGTCTCACCCTGGACCGCATCGCTATCAATGATAGTAGGAGCCATCAAGCCTAACGGCGACGGCACAGAGGAACTCTCAATGAAAGCACCAATGTCGGTGTCAAAACCGGCGGATCTCGGGTAGGGGGTCCCGAACTGTGCGTCTGGGCCGGATGGTAACAGGAGGCAGGGGACACGATGTTTTACCTAGGTTCGGGCCCTCTTGATGGAGGTAAAACCCTACGTCCTGCTTGATTAATATTGATGATATGGGTAGTACAAGTGTAGATCTACCACGAGATCAGAGAGGCTAAACCCTAGAAGCTAGCCTATGGTATGATTGTATGTTGTGATTGTTGTCCTACGGACTAAAACCCTTCGGTTTATATAGACACCGAAGAGGGTTAGGGTTACACAAGGTCGGTTACAAAGGAGGAGATATCCATATCCGTATTGCCTAGCTTGCCTTCCACGCCAAGTAGAGTCCCATCCGGACACGAGACGAAGTCTTCAATCTTGTATCTTCATAGTCTAACAGTCCGGCCAATGGAGATAGTCCGGCTATCCGGAGACCCCCTAATCCAGGACTCCCTCACTCGCGTTTTACGAGATGGATCCACCGGCAAGCCCTGTTCTTCCTCGGGAGGGCAGATCTGGAGTCCGTTTTGGGCTCCGGAGAGGGGAATCCGTCGCCATCGTCATCATCAACCTTCCTCCATCACCAATTTCATGATGCTCACCGCCGTGCGTGAGTAATCCCATTGTAGGCTTGCTGGACCGTGATGGGTTGGATGAGATTTACCGTGTAATCGAGTTAGTTTTGTTAGGGTTTGATCCCTAGTATCCACAATGTTCTAAGATTGATGTTGCTATGACTTTGCTATGCTTAATGCTTGTCACTAGGGCCTGAGTGCATGATTTCAGATCTGAACCTATTATGTTTTCATGAATATATTTGTGTTCTTGATCCGATATTGCAAGTTATAGTCACCTACTATGTGTTATTATCCGGCAACCCCGGAGTGACAATAGTCGGGACCACTCCCGGTGATGACCGTAGTTTGAGGAGTTCATGTATTCACTAAGTGCTAATGCTTTGGTCCAGTACTCTATTAAAAGGAGGCCTTAATATCCCTTAGTTTCCAATAGGACCCCCCTGCCACAGGAGGTTAGGACAAAAGATGGCATGCAAGTTCTTTTCCATAGGCATGTATGACTATATTCGGAATACATGCCTACATTATATTGATGAATTGGAGCTAGTTTTGTGTCACCCTATGTTATAACCATTGCATGATGAATGCCATCCGACATAATTATCCATCATTGATCCATTGCCTACTAATAACCCACAAGTATATGGGATCAATTGTAGCCTCTTTCGATAAGTAAGAGTGTCGAACCCAACAAGGAGCTAAAGGTAGAACAAATATTCCCTCAAGTTCTATCGACCACCGATACAACTCTACGCACGCTTAACGTTCACTTTACCTAGAACAAGTATGAAATTAGAAGTACTTTGTAGGTGTGATAGGATAGGTTGGCAAGATAATAAAGAGCATGTAAATAAAAGCTAGGGGCTGTTTAGATAAAGGCACAACTAAGTTAGTTTTAGTAGAGAGCTTTTTGTCACGGGAAAGTTATTTGTCCCTAGACAATCGATAACTAGACCGGTAATCATTATTGCAATTTTATTTGAGGGAGAGGCATAAGATAACATACTTTCTCTTCTTGGATCACATGCACTTATGATTGGAACTCTAGCAAGCATCCGCAACTACTAAAGATCATTAAGGTAAAACCCAACCATAGCATTATAAGGCATCAAGTCCTCTTTGCTCCCATATGCAAACAACCTACTTACTCGGGTATGTGCTTCTGTCACTCATGCTACTCACCGTAAGCAAATCATGAACATATTGCAAACCCTACAGCGGGGATCCCTCACGCTTGCGCGACATGGAGAGCACCATAGGACAGCACCAATAATAAAACATGCAACTCAAACCAATCACGATCATCAATTAACCCATAGGACAAAACGGATCTACTAAAACATCATAGGATAGCCATACATCAATGGGAAATAATATATAGCGTTGAGCACCATGTTTAAATAGAGATTACAACGGGTAAAAGAGGGGTTACACCGCTGCATAGAGGGGGAAGAGTTGGTGATGATGGCGGTGAAGTTGTTGGTGTAGATCGTTGTCGGGATGATGGCCCTGGCGGCATTCCGACGCCACTGGGAGAGAGGGGGAGAGAGAGCCCCCTTCTTCTTCTTCTTCTTCTTCTTCTTCTTCTTCTTCTTCTTCTTCTTCTTCTTCTTCTTCTTCTTCTTCTTCTTCTTCCTTGACCTTCCCCCATAGATGGGAGAAGGGTTTCCCCTCTGGTCCATGGCCTCCATGGCGGCGGAGGGGCGAGAGATGATGAAGCTATGTACCTAGGGTAGGGTCATGGACCTGTCCCAACTGCCCTACCCAAGGACATCTCTAGAAGAAATCACCTTTCAATCAACTTGGAGGTGTTCCACTCAACAGACTCGAAGACACTTGACCAAGAAGCAATCACTCGACCAATATCCAACCACTCGACGGCCAGGAGACCTAAAGTCACTCCGCACGCTAATGGTCGGTCATTAAGTAGCTTTTATGGTCATCATAGCACTTTATTAGGGGCGTTACCAGTAACGCCCGACCTTAATGTATTTAAAACCCTGCACAACTGAGGGCTGGAGGGGTCCGGCGAACTCTATATAAGCCACCCCCTCCTCAGTGTAAAAGGTTCGCACCCCTGTAATTCATACACGCATAATCCAGTCGACCGCCTCCGGGCTCCGAGACGTAGGGCTATTACTTCCTCCGAGAAGGGCCTGAACTCGTAAACCTCTTGTGCTTACAACTACTCCATAGCTAAGATCTTGCCTCTCCATACCTACCCCCCTACATTACTGTCAGACTTAGAACCACGATAAGAGCCCCTCCGAGATTGGATCTCTCTCTGTTCTGCGCACCCTGATTCTGCCCTTTTTCACCGTTTCTTAAATTCTCGGAGATCCGTAACTCCTATTGGGATGAAATTTTGACACGATTTTTTATCCAGATATTGGCTTTCTTGCGGCGAAAGAAGGGTACCAACCGCCTTACGGAGTGGACACGAGGGCCCAGGGCGCGCCCCTCACCCTCATGGGCCCCTCGGGCATTGTCTCGCGTTGATTCCACTTCCCAAAATTCACATATATTCCAAAAAAATATCCGTAAGTTTTTATCTCGTTTGGACTCCGTTTGATATGGATTTTCCGCGAAACAAAAAACATGCAACAAGCAGGAACTAGCACTGGGCACTGGATCAATATGTTAGTCCCAAAAATAGTATAAAAAGTTGCCAAAAGTATGTAAAAGTTGTAGAATATTGGCATGGAACAATAAAAAATTATAGACATGACGAATACGTATCAGCATACCCAAGCTTAATTCCTGCTCGTCCTCGAGTAGGTAAATGATTAAAAAAATTGATGTTGAATGCTATCTAGCATAATCTTGATCATGTAATCTAATTGTGGCATGAATATTAAGACACGAATGATTCAAAGTAATAGTCTATCATTTGACATTAAGACAATAATACTTCAAGCATACTAATAAAGCAATCATGTCTTTTCAAAATAACATGGCCAAAGAAAGTTATCCCTACAAAATCATATGGTCTGGCTATGCTCCATATTCACCACACAAAATATTCAAATCATGCACAACCCCGATGACAAGCCAAGCAATTGTTTCATACTTTTGATGTTCTCAAACCTTTTCAACTTTCACGCAATACATGAGCGTGAGCCATGGATATCACTATAGGTGGAATAGAATATGATGGTGGAGGTTGTGTGGAGAAGACAAAAAAGGGAGGAAGTCACACATCAACGCGGATAATCAACGGGCTATGGAGATGGCCATCAATTGATGTCAATGCGAGGAGTAGGGATTGCCATGCAATGGATGCACTAAGAGCTATATGTGTATGAAAGCTCAAACTGGAAACTAAGTGGGTGTGCATCCAACTTGCTTGCTCATGAAGATCTCGGGCATCTGAGGAAGCCCATCATCGGAATATACAAGCCAAGTTCTATAATGAAAATTCCCACTAGTATATGAAAGTGATAACTCAAGAGACTCTCTATATGAAGAACATGGTGCTACTCTGAAGCACAAGTGTGGTAAAAGGATAGTAACATCGTCCCTTCTCTCTTTTCTATCATTTTTTCTCTTTTTTGTAGGCTTCTTTGGCCTCTCTCTTTTTTGGGGGGGCTTCTTTGGCCACTTTTATTTTGATAACCTCACATGGGACAATGTTCTAATAATGATGATCATCACACTTTTATTTACTTACAACTCAATATTACAACTCGATACTAGAACAAAGATATGACTCTATATGAATGCCTGCGGCATTGTATCGAGATGTGCAATTATCTAGCATGGCAATGAAATCAAAAAATGGACAAGCCATGCAAACATCATGCTATCTATCTTACGATCATGCAAAGTAATATGACAATAAATGATTAAGTCATGTATGTGATGATGATGGAAGTTGCATGGCAATATATCTCGGAATGGCTATGGAAATGCCATGATAGGTAGGTATGGTGGATGTTTTGAGGAAGATATAAGGAGGCTTATGTGTGATAGAGCGGGTCATATCACGGGGTTTGGATGCACCGGCGAAGTTTGCACCGACTCTCAAGGTGAGAAAGGGCAATGCACGGTACCGAAGAGGCTAGCAATGATGGAAGGGTGAGAGTGCGTATAATCCATGGACTCAACATTAGTCATAAAGAACTCACATACTTATTGCAAAAATCTATTAGTCATCGAAACAATGTACTATGCGCATGCTCCTAGGGGGATAGATTGGTAGGAAAAGACCAACGCTCGTCCCCGACCGCCACTCATAAGGAAGACAATCAATAATAAATCATGCTCCGACTTCGTTACATAACGGTTCACCATACGTGCATGCTACGGGAATCACAAACTTCAACACAAGTATTTCTACAATCCACAATTACCAACCAGCATGGCTCTAATATCACCATCTTTACATCGCAAAACTATTGCAAGGAATCAAGCATATCATATTCAGTGATCTATAAGTTTTATGTAGGATTTTATGACTAACCATGTGAATGACCAATTCCTGTCAACTCTCTAAATAGATATAAGTGAAGCAAGAGAGTTTAATTCTTTCTACAAAATATATGCCCACGCTCTAACAAATATAAGTCAAGCAAAAGAGCATTCTACAAATGGCAGTTTTCTATGTGTAAGGAAACAGGCAATCCAAACTTCAAATTATATAAGCGAAGCACATGAAGCATTCTATAAAGCCATACTCAAAAGATATAAGTGAAGTGCAAAGAGCATTCTATAAATCAACCATGGACTATCTCATACCAGCATGGTGCATCAAAGAAAAGTGAAAACTAAATGCAAAAGACGCTCCAAGATTTGCACATATCACATGAACGAAACGAAAGCGAAAACATACCGATACTTGTTGAAGCAAGATGGGATGCCTTCCGAGGCATCCCCAAGCTTAGACGCTTGAGTCTCCTTGAATATTTACTTGGGGTGCCTTGGGCATCCCCAAGATTGAGCTATTGCCTCTCCTCCTTCTCCTCATATCGAAACCTCCTCGATCTTTGATCACTTCATCCACACAAAACTCAACAAAAAGTTCGGTAAGATCTGTTAGTATAATAAAGCAAATCACTACTCTAAGTACTGTTGCAACCCAATTCATATTTTGTTTTTGCATTGTAGCTACTGTAATATAACTTTTCCATGGCTTAATCCACTGATAGAAATCGATAGTTTCATCAAAACAAGCAAACAATGCATCAAAAACAGAATCTGTCTTAAGAAGGACAGTTTGTAGTAATCTGAACATTCACCATACCTCTGGTACTCCAAAAATTCTGCAACAATTAAGAAAAAACAATTTGTATAGAAATATAGTGCAAAAAGTTTCAGAATCGTTTGACGTTCCACTAAAAAATGTAAAATCACGCACTACAGACAAAGTTTATGTTTTGCACCGCACACCATAGGAAAATCACACGGATACCCCAGGATATCCTTTGGACAACACTGGATTCCCCAAGTGCCCACAAACCAATCCACCCAGATGTGTATTAAAGTAGCCACCTTAAGTTAAACCTTATTTAACAATAATCTCACATCTTACATGAAATCTCTCAAACCAAACCACGTTTACGAGCATAGCATAACAATATAAGCATACGTAGAACACCCAGGGTTTAAATGCAATACAATAGGCTCTACCTCATCAACTACTTCCCAGTACCCACATCTTATCAAGCCCTAACCATGCAATGTTTGAGGATTGAAACTAATGCATAAAAACTGGGTAATAAGGGATATGATCAAAGTGTTACTTGCCTTGCTAACGATTGGAAAACCCTAGAGATTCGTAGTAGCAAGCCTCGCACTGCGGAAACTCTATCGTGAACAAACAATAGCATACATAAGAACTCAAGCATAATATGCAAAGGTAGAACTCAAATGAAAAGATCCAAACTGAAAGTTCAAGTGAAGAGCTTCGATTTGCAAAAAGAATCAATCACATCAGAGTTACGAAACTCAAATTACGATCAAAAGAAGTTCAAATTCAAATCTGCTTGAAACCAAATTTTAAATTGTTAAAACCATGTTCAAGTTGATTATCTGGAAAGAGGGGAGCAAGACAAAGATTTTGGTGTTAGTTTCACTGTATTTGGATAAGCAAGCAAAAAGTAACGAGGGTTTGAAGTTCGGGGACCTATGTGTGATAAAAGTATTCGCGGATAGGTCCCTGGCTGAAATATTAAAATAAAAAGAAAAATCTATCGGACGAACGTCCGCTAACAGAGGCTAACAAATGAATTCGTTCGTTAACAGAATCTAACGGGTGAATGTTCGCTAGTTGACCTAATAAAAAAATCGATCTAAACCAAACCGAAAAGAAACCGAAATAAGAACCGGCGAACCGGGCGGTTTTTACCAGTTAAACGGCTTTGGCCGGCGGCGGTCAACGGCGAGCGGTGCAGCGGCTCCGGCGAGCCGGACGGCCGGCGGGGCAGCGGGCGACGGGCGGCGGCGGCGATTGGCGGGGTCGGCGGCTGGCGGGGGCGGCTCGGTGGTGGCAGGGTGAGGAGAGGGGCCGGGAGGGTCGGATTTTAAAGCCTAGGGGGCGGCGGCTTGGGGAAGGGGTCATGGCGCGGCGGCAGTGTCCGGCTCGGACTCTGGAGTTCGGCGGCGGGACGACGAGGGAAGGCGGCGACGCTAGCTGGGCCGAGGCCCAGTTCGGTCCGGAGAGATTTTTTAAAATAAATTTCACCGCGAATAAAAATCCTAATAAAATATAAAAATACCAAAAATACCAAAAACAATTTTCACCATCCAAACCTAATATTTAGGACAAGATGAACATTTTTCTGGTCTAAAATGCAATTTTCAAAAATGTAAGTTTTTCTCTAATTCAAATAAAATAGCAAATAAAATAAGAATAAGATAATAATTTGATTTTAAAATTTCTTCTCCAATATTTCTCTCTTGTTGAAGAAGTCATTTTATCTTCTCTCATTTATTTTTGTTATTGGAAATAATTGGAGAGGAACTATAAAATCAAATTGATCCTATTTTCAAATTTGAAAATAAATTCAAATAAGAAAATTTGTGAAACCTCCAACTCTCTCCTTGGATCCTTCAGTTGCTTAAGATTTCAAGGATCACAACCAATGCAAATAAAAAAATGATATGCATATGATGACCTATGTATAACATTCAAATTGAAAATTGGGATGTTACAAACCTACCCCCCTTAAGATGAATCTCGCCCTCGAGATTCGGGTTGGCTATAAAATAGGTGTGGGTGGTCTTTCCATAGATCTTATTCTCGCTCCTAGGTGGCTTCCTCCTCGTTATGGTGGATCCACTGAACTTTGCAAAACTTGATAACCTTGATGCGTGTAACTCAGCTGGCAAACTCAATAATTTTGATGGGTTTCTCCTCATAGGTTAGGTCACTCCCCAACTTAATGGCTTCCAGGGGCACTGTATCTCTCAGAGGAATATCGGCCATAACTGCATGGCACTTGTTCAACTAGGAAACGTGAAACACATCATGAACTCCTGACAATCCTTCGGGTAACTCCAACTTGTAGGCCACTTCTCCCATACGTTCCAAAACTCGATATGGTCCTACAGATCTCGGGGCTAACTTTCCTTTAACTCCGAATCGTTTAACTCCTCGTAGTGGTGACACACGAAGATATGCTCTATCTCCGATTCGTAGGCTACCTCCTTGCGTTTAGTTTCGGCATAACTCTTCTACCTGGACTGAGCTACCTTCAGTCTATCATGAATCAACTTAACCTTCTCTTCAGACTCCTTGCTTAAATCTAGTCCAAACAACTGACGGTCTCTGACTTCATCCCACATCAATGATGTCCTGCACCTTCTTCCATACAAAGCTTCAAAAGGGGCCATCTTCAAACTAGCCTGATAACTGTTGTTGTATGAGAACTCTGCGTAAGGCAAATTATCATCCCAACTAGATCCATAATCTAGCGCACAAGCTCTCAACATGTCCTCTAGAATCTGATTGACTCTCTCGGTCTGTCCATCTGTCTGCGGATGAAAGGTTGTACTGAACTCTAGCCTGGTACCCAAAGTCTGGTGCAACTGATTCCAAAACTTCGAGGTAAACTATGTTCCTCTATCTGATACGATCGTCCTTGGAACTCCATGTAGACATACGATCCTGGTCATATATATCTTGGCCAACTTCACGCTCGTATAAGTGGTTTTCACGGGGATAAAGTGAGCCACTTTGGTTAAGCGGTCAACTACTACCCAGATGGAGTCATAACCTGATCTTGTCCTAGGTAATCTAGTGATAAAGTCCATGCCAAGTTTATCCCACTTCCATTCAGGTATCGGCATAGGCTGTAATAATCCGGCGGGCTTCTGATGTTCTGCCTTAACTCTCTGACATACGTCACATACGGCTACATACTCGGCAATATCCTTCTTCATACCTGTCCACCAGAAATGTTCCTTCAAATCCAAATACATCTTAGTGTTTCCGGGATGAATCGACTATGGCGAGTCATGAGCCTCCTGAAGTATTAACTTCCTGATCTCTACATCATGGGGCACATAAATGCGATCCTCAAACCATAAAGTTTCGTGCTCATCCTCACGAAAACATTTGGCCTTTCCTTTGCTCATCTTCTCCTTTATCTCAACAATTTCCTTATCATCCTTCTGGGCCTCTCGAATCCTTCCCAATAACGTAGACTGAACCTCCATTCCTGCAACAAAACCTCTTGGAACTATCTCCAAACAAAGTTCCTTGAGATCGTCGGCTAACTCCTGCGGTAATCCTCCACTTACGAGGGTATTGACATAACTCTTGTGGCTCAAAGCGTCTGCTACGAGATTGGCCTTTCCTGGATGATAATGTAGTTTCATATCATAATCCTTTATGAGCTCCAACCATCTCCTCTGCCTAAGATTCAACTCCTTCTGCGTGAACATATACTTCAAACTCTTGTGATCGGTGTATACATCGCAACGATTTCCAATCAGGAAATGTCTCCAGGTCTTGAGCACATGCACTACGGCTGCTAACTCCAAATCATGCGTGGCATAATTCAATTCATGCAATCGAAGTTGTCGTGAGACATAAGAAACAACTCTTCCATCTTGCATAAGTACACCTCCAAGTCCCAAACGAGAAGCGTCGCAATACACTTGAAAGTCCTTGCGTATATCCAGAAGAATTAGCACTGGGGCTGTAACTAAACGTTTCTTCAACTCCTGAAAACTGGCCTCACATTCCTCGGTCCATTTGAACTTGGTGTCCTTCTTCAACAACTCTGTTACGGGTTTCACAATCTTGGAAAAATTCTCAATGAACCTCCTATAGTATCCTGCGAGTCTCAAAAAACTGCGGATCTGTCCAACTGAGGTGGGTGCCAGCAACTCAGTGACAGACTGAACCTTGGTAGGGTCTACTGCTATACCTTCTCCTGATATAACATGTCCGAGAAATTCAACCTCTTTCAACCAAATTTCACACTTGCTGAACTTGGCATATCACTACTGCAGGATGGTCCAAATGCGACACTACGATCAGAGACCCTTTGAGAAACTGTGTGTGATGCAATGATCACAGACGGTGGTGTAGGAAAATCGTCAAAAAAGGTGCAAAACGTTTGTGATGACAGATGCATTAAACATGTTCAAAAATTTAGTTGCGTGTGCGATGCAGGGCATACAGTTCAACTCAGTGAACTGTTTGTGATGAGAAGGCACAAAAGAAACGGGCAGCCAGATGAAGGCGTGTGCGATATACAACATACGGTTCACTGGGATGAACTATGTGTGATTAGGCAACACAATGGAAACGGTTCAACTGAACAAGATCTGTGTGATACGCGGCAAACATGTCCATAATCTGAAATGTGTGCGAAGACCAATAATAACACAGACGATTGTTGCTAATAAGCCGTGTGAATTGCTCTATCTACATTAGAATAACATATATATATATATATATATATATATATATATATATATATATATATAAACTGAAATAAACATCCAATTACATAAGTGACTATAAAGATCATTCGCACACACCTCAATAAACAATTGCATGCATTCTAAAGTAGGAGAAACGATAGCCTAGTCATCTACTTCTTGTGACACTCCCGCCACTGCTATGTGGCTCGATCCCTCATTTGGGTCAGGAAGAAGACAGTTCCTCATGTCAACGATCCTCCTATACATATCGTAGCTTGTGTACGCGTCCATGGCCGCGTACTTGACATGTTGTTCATCCAGTCTCTTATGCCACACACTGTGCCAGGCGTTCCTGTCCTTATTGCTCTCTTTCTTCATCTTCGCGTAGTAGGGGTCGATGATGGCCGAGGCGAGGTCAACGAGGGAGTTCAGTTTGCTTTTGTCGCTGCCCCAGACCTTGTAGTGGTGCTGGATGTTGACAAGATTCGGGCATTTCAAGTCACTAACCTTGAGCGCTTTTAGATCGTTGGTGGTGTCGACCGTAGAGAAACTGTAGTCGGAGCTGTTGATAAACCTGGAGAAACGCTCGCAAGGCCTTGTGGAAGGTGGAAGTGGTAGACGAGGACGTCATGTCGCACGCACAACTAGGCGACGACAACCTTCTAATCGTGCCCGGCATGACTGATGGTGTGCTCGAGGTCAAAGCTAACCACTCGGTACTTGTCCTTGGCAAGGAACTGCTCCATAGGTTGGATGGAGCTCTCCACCGAGACCGGATCGTTCGTGTACACCACCGAGAGGGCCTTCCCCCTCACGTGGGTGTCCACTACGTGATGCATGGTGAACTGCCCGCCGTTGTTGTCGTCGGCCGCTGGGAGCGCCATTGGAGCTGATGAAGCTATGTACCTAGGGTAGGATCATGGACCTGTCCTAACTGCCCTACCCAAGGACATCTCTAGAAGAAACCACGTTTCAATCGACTTGGAGGTGTTCCACTCGACAGACTCGAAGACGCTCGACCAAGAAGCAATCACTCGACCAAGATCCAACCACTCGACGGCCAGGAGACCTGAAGTCACTCCGCACGCTAACGGTCGGTCATTAAGTAACTTTTATGGTCATCATAGCACTTTATTACTAGCGTTACTAGTAACGCCCTGCCTTAATGTACATTGAACCCTTTGTAACGTGGGCTAGCCGGGGTCCTGGCGCACTCTATATAAGCCACCCCCTCCTCTGAGACAAGGGTTCGCACCTCTGTAACCCATATTCATATAATCCAATCGACCGCCTCCGGGCTCCGAGACGTAGGGCTATTACTTCCTCCGAGAAGGGCCTGAACTCGTAAACCTTGTGTGCTTACAACTTCTCCACGGCTAAGATCTTGCCTCTCCATACTTACCCCACTACACTACTGTCAGACTTAGAACCACGACAGTTGGCGCCCATCGTGGGGCAGGTGTTTTAGCGTTTGTTGGAGAAGTTGCGACTTTTTTCCGACCCGAATCATCATGGTTTTCGGCGGAGTTTCGGTGGAGGGCCGCGAGATCCGTCTCGGCGTGCTCACGTTCATCGTCGACGACTCTGCTTGGCTCCAGGAGGCTCCGCTCGACGTGGACGCACTCCCTGCTCGCGGGGCAACGCACTTTAGTGCGTGCGTCCGCGGCGTTCTCCTGCGGCAACCGTCGACCCCCTATCGGTCGGCTCCTGTGTTGTCCTCACTCCCTGTTTCCCGCCGACGCAAGCATTCCGGTCGGTCGAGACTTCAGCGGTGGGTGAGGCATGCGGTGGCGCGTCAGTCGGCCACCCCCCAGGTCGCGGCAATCGAGCCCGACGAATCCCTCTACGGCCTGTTCGACCTGTCGACTGGCTCCGCAGAGACCGCATCCGAGTGCGACAGCAGCGATCCGGCGGCGGAGGTTCTGATGGTCGATGGACCGCCCAGTCCTCCCGGTTTTCCCCGTACTGACGGAGGCGCGGGTGGAGGCGACCCGTCACGTCTCCATGAGGAGTATCTTCCCGAGCCTCTCACATCGCTGCAGAGAGAAGAACTTCGCCGCCGGAACATGGATGCACTGCACACTCCTATCATTGGAGAGACCCCCGAGGCTCGCACCTTGGAGGACACGCGCCTGGCAAACTTGGCCAAGCGCACTCGAGTGGAGAACCTCCAGCGAGCACTCGACGAGCGTGCGCGACAACGGATTCCCGAATCCAGTCGACGTCAGCTCTTCCCGCCCTCGCAGGTATATCGAACTCCGGTTCAGAATTTAGCAGTTGCGGCCCGTATAGCGGAGTCGATTCAACCTTCCCAGTCGGAGGCTGGCAGAGGCTTGCTGCAGATCAGAATGTTACTCCGGGCAGCAGGAGATCAGAATTCCGCAGTTTCTCAGTCGCGGAACAGGATTCACAGCAGATCCGTTGCCGCAGACACAGTCCAGTCGGCTCACAGCCCGAGATCGCCCCCGAGGCGTGAGGGACGTGGAGACCGGCGTGACCAGTATGGGAACCATGAGTAGTATGATCACCGAGTCGATCATGACGGTCGACGTCGAGTGCCCACGCCCCCCCGAGGAGCGGGTCCTATGTGCCTCGCCAGCAGGATGACAGGCGCCCTCATAGTGGTGGGCAAAGGATTCCAGTCGACCCCAGAGGGCCAGGCTTTGACGCGAGATCCATTCTCGTCCAGGGTTTGGTCGACAGGAACATGGCTCACCGAGAAGGTCTCGACAGAGATGCACCTACCAGCAGCAGAGTACATGTTTTGGGGCCAGAATGCTTTAGTAGAGCCATCAGGGCCGCTGTGATTCCTCCCAACTTTAGGTTGGCGACTGGAGTCAGTAAGTTCACTGGCGAGTCCAAGCCCGATACTTGGCTTGAAGATTACCGAGTGGCCGTCCAGATCGGCGGCGGCAATGATGAAGTGGCCATGAAGCACCGCCCTCTCATGTTGGAGGGCTCGGCCAGAGCGTGGCTGAACCAGTTAGCACCTAGCAGCATTTACACTTGGGAGGATCTCTCCCGAGTGTTCGTCACCACATTTGAAGGTACGTGCAAGCGGCCGGCAGGGCTGACGGAACTGCAGTCTTGTGTACAGAAGCCAAATGAAACTTTGAGGGATTACATCCAAAGGTGGATCACGTTACATCACTCGGTGGAGAATGTGCCTGACCACCAAGCAGTTTGTGCCTTCAAGGAAGGCGTCAAGTACAGAGAACTGAATTTGAAATTCGGTCGAACCGGGGATATGTCCCTGAATCGGATGATGGAGATTGCCACCAAGTACGCTAATGGCGAAGATGAAGATCGGCTCAGGAGTGGCAAACTCAAGTCAGTCGCCCAAGAACCCGGGGCAATTCCAATCGGAAACAGAAGCGGAAAGCCGAGCCAGCGGCTCTCCGGGAAGCCTTGGCTTTAACCCAAGGAAAGTTTAAAGGGAAACCTAAAGGGCCTTGGAACCCTAAAAAGGTTAAAGACCAGGACGGAAATGATGTGTTGGACTTGCCATGTCTCGTCCACACAAAGAAAGATGAAGAGGGTAATTTCATTTACCCGAAACATACCACTCGACAGTGTCGACTCTTGATCCAGTAGTTCCAGGGCAAACAGCCCAAAGGTAAGGAAAAGGAGTCGGACAAGGTCGAGGACAAAGAGGACAGTGACGACGGATACCCTCAAGTCAATTCCACCTTGATGATTTTTGCTGATGTTGAGAGCAAAAGTCGACTGAAAGTCATCAACCGAGAGGTGAATATGGTTGCTCCGGCGACACCAAGTTATTTGAAATGGTCCCAGACCGCCATCACTTTCAACCAGTCCGATCACCCAACGCATATTGCCACCCCTGGGAGGCAAGCTCTGGTGGTCGACCCAGTGGTTGAAGGCACTCGAGTGACCAAAGTCTTGATGGATGGTGGCAGTGGTTTGAACATATTGTATGCTGAGACATTGAAAGGGATGGGCATTCCGATTTCCAGACTCAGCGCCATCAACATGAGTTTCCACGGAGTCATTCCTGGGAAGAAGGCTGAATCACTCGGCCAGATTGCTCTTGATGTGGTTTTCGGTGATTCCAAGAATCACCGCAAAGAAAGGTTGACATTTGAAGTTGTAGACTTCCAGAGTGCCTACCACGCTATTTTGGGTAGGCCAACTTATGCACGCTTCATGGCCTGACCGTGTTATGTGTATCTTAAATTGAAGAAGCCTGGCCCCAAAGGTGTGATCACTATTACGGGCAATCGGAAGAAAGCGGAAGAATGTTTTCAGAAAGGTTCGAAGATCGCCGACGCTCAGATGGCAGTGGTGGAGTTGCGGGAATACCAGAAGACTGCAGAACTGAGTGATTTGTTGCGAGCCAAGAAGCCCGCTACAGAGTCAGCTTTTCAGTCGACTGGCGATACAAAGACAGCTCATATCCACCCGACCGACCCCAGTGCTGCTCCAACTCATATCTCGACAACACTCGACTCCAAATAGGAAAAAGAGCTCATCCAGTTCCTCCGTGAGAACTGGGACATTTTCGCATGGAAGCCCGCTGACATGCCGGGTGTTCCCAGGGAGCTGGCTGAGCACCGCCTAAGAGTCGACTCAAAAATAAAACCTGTCAAGGAACATCTCCGACGGTCCGTCGTCCAGAAGAGAAAGGCCATTGGCGAAGAGGTAGCTCGGCTCTTAGCGGCAGAGTTCATCCGAGAAATCTACCACTCTGAGTGGCTCGCCAATGTTTTCATGGTCCCCAAGAAGGACAAGTCACTTCGCATGTGCATTGACTTTAAACATATCAATCGGGCATGCCCGAAAGACCATTTTCCTCTCCCCCGCATCGACCAAATAGTCGACTCGACTGCGGGATGTGAGCGACTGTCTTTTTTAGACGCCTATTCCGGGTACCATCAGATCCGTCTGTATGGACCTGACGAGATTAAAACAGCTTTCATCACTCCATTCGGGTGCTTCTGTTATGTTACCATGCCATTCGGCCTCAAGAATGCCGGAGCCACATTCATGAGGATGATTCAGAAGTGTTTGCTCACCCAAATCAGTCGGAATGTGGAAGCGTACATGGATGATATTGTGGTCAAGTCACTGAAGGGTTCCGACCTGCTGACTGACCTTGCTGAAACCTTTGCCAACCTCAGAAGGTTTGATATCAAGCTTAATCCATCAAAATGCACATTCGGGGTTCCTGGCGGAAAGTTACTCGGTTTTCTCGTTTCCGAACGGGGAATTGACGCCAATCCAGAAAAAGTTGGTACTATACTCCGAATGAAAAGTCCTGTGTGAGTGCACGATGTTCAGAAGCTTACTGGTTGCTTGGCCACCCTAAGTCGATTCATATCTCGTCTCGGTGAAAAGGCATTACCTCTTTACCGATTGATGAAGAAGTCTGACAAGTTCGAGTGGACTCCTGAAGCTGACGCAGCGTTCGCAGAACTCAAAGTCCTGCTCTCCACCCAGCCGGTGCTCGCTGCCCCAATCAGCAAGGAGCCTTTGCTGCTTTACATTGCAGCCACAGGACAAGTCGTCAGTATGGTACTCATGGTCGAGCGGGAAGAAGAAGGGAAAACCTTCAAAGTTCAGCGCCCAGTGTATTATATTTCTGAAGTCTTGACCCCATCGAAGCAAAGATATCCTCATTATCAGAAGCTCGTATATGGGATTTATATGACCACAAAGAAAGTTGCCCACTACTTCTCTGATCATTCCATTACAGTCGTCAGCAACGCTCCGTTGTCAGAGATCTTGCATAACAGGGACGCAACTGGTCGAGTGGCAAAATGGGCGATTGAACTCCTTCCTCTAGATATGAAGTTTGAGGCAAAGAAAGCTATCAAGTCCCAGGCAATCGCGGATTTCATCGCCGAGTGGATTGAACAGCAACTGCCAACTCAGGTCCACTCGGAGCATTGGACCATGTTCTTTGGCGGTTCCAAGATGATAAATGGTTCCGGAGCCGGAGTGGTGTTGGTCTCTCCCAGAGGATATAAACTCAGATATGTTCTTCAAATCCACTTTGATTCCTCTAACAACGAGGCAGAATACGAAGCACTTTTATATGGGTTGCGCATGGCCATTTCACTCGGCGTCCGTCGCCTCATGGTCTATGGCGACTCAGATTTGGTGATCAATCAAGTGATGAAGGAATGGGATGTCAGAAGTCCAGCCATGACTGGTTATTGAAATGCAGTGAGAAAACTGGAGAAGAAATTCGAGGGGTTAGAGCTTCATCACATACCCCGACTGAAAAATCAAGCAGCTGATGATCTGGCAAAAATAGGTTCCAAAAGAGAAGCCATTCCCAGCAATGTGTTTCTGGAACACATCCACACACCATCAGTCTAGGAGGATCCCTTCACTGAAGAGGCCCGGCAGCCAAAAAGTGCCACGGATCCGACTGAAGTCGAAGTGCCAGCTGTGGTCGACTTGATCATGGAAGTCCTGGTTATCACTCCCGTCTGGACAAAACCGTACATCCGTACATCCTAAGGAAAGAACTCCCAGAAGACGAAGAAGAAGCTCGACAGATCGTCTGTCGATCCAAGGCCTTTATAGTCATAAAGGGACAGTTATATAGAGAAAGCGCGACTGGGGTCAGCCAGAAGTGTATTACACCAGAAGAAGGTCAGATGATCCTTAACTATATCCACTCGGGGACCTTTGGCCATCATGCGTCCTCTCGGACCATTGTGGCTAAAGCATACCGAGCGGGGTTCTACTGGCCAAGAGCCAATGAGATGGCCAAAGAGATAATTGACAAATGTGAAGGATGTCAGTATTACTCCAACATGCCACACAAGCCCGCGTCGGCCCTGAAAACCATTCCACTCGTCTGGCCCTTCGCTTTTGGGGGGTTGGACATGGTTGGACCATTGAGAACAGGCAGGAGCGGCTTCACTCATGTGCTGGTAGCAGTCGACAAGTTCACCAAATGGATTGAGGCCAAGCCTATCAAGAATCTTGATGCTTGCACCGCTATCAGTTTCATCAGAGAGTTGATATTCAGATATGGAGTTCCGCACAACATCATCACCGACAACGGGTCAAACTTCGATTCAGACAAATTCAGGGCCTTTTGCGCCTCTCAGGGCACTCGGGTCGACTATGCTTTGGTTGCTCACCCTCAGTTGAATGGGCAAGCAGAAAGGGCAAACGGCCTAATTCTCAAAGGACTGAAACCCCGATTGATGCACGATCTCAAGCACGCAGCAGGTGCATGGGTCGACGAGCTTCCATCAGTCCTTTGGGGATTGAGGACAACCCCGAATCGATCGACCGGAAGAACCCCATTCTTTCTGGTCTATGGAGCCGAGGCAGTCTTACCGAGTGACTTGCTTCACAACGCTCCCAGAGTCGAGCTCTACTCAGAAGATGAAGCAGAACAAGCCCGGCAGGACGCAGTCGACCTCCTAGAAGAAGAAAGAGAAATGGCCTTGATTCGATCGACCATCTATCAGCAAGACTTGCATCGATTCCATGCCAGAAACGTGAAGAGCCGAGCCTTCCAAGAAGGAGACTTAGTCCTCTGAGTGGATCAGCAGAAACCACACAAGCTCGCTCCTACTTGGGAAGGCCCCTTCATAGTCACCAGAGTCCTCCACAATGCAGCATACCACCTCTACAATGTCGATCACCAGATTGATGAGCCACGAGCTTGGAATGCGGAGCTACTCTGCCCCTTTTATACTTAAATTCTCACTCGGATGAGATGTAATAAGAAAAACTCCTGAAGTTTATTTATCAAAGACAAGAGCGTTATAATTTTCCCAGTGATTATTATTGTTTTTTTTTTTTGCGTAAGAAATCCCCCAGTGGGTGGCTTAGCTGCGAATCCGCTTCGCCTAAGTTTGTAAAAACAGTTTCCTACCGAGTGGCGAGCCAGTCTCCCACTCGGGGGCTTAGCTGCGAATCCGTTTCGCCTAAGTTTGAAAAAATCCTACCGAGTGGAGAGCAATCCTCCCACTCGGGGGCTTAGCTGCAGTCCAGTACTCGCCTAAGTTCTCTCACTTAGAGACTTAGCTGCAGTCCGGCACTCGCCTAAGTTTGAAAAAATCCTACCGAGTGGAGAGCAATCCTCCCACTCGGGGGCTTAGCTGCAGTCCAGCACTCGCCTAAGTTCTCTCACTTAGAGACCTAGCTACAGTCCGGCACTCGCCTAAGTTTGAAAAAATCCTA
>NC_041390.1:527665956-527666324 GCF_002162155.2 Triticum dicoccoides | reverse complement strand
GCCTAAGTTTGTAAAAACAGTTTCCTACCGAGTGGCGAGCCAGCCTCCCACTCGAGGGCTTAGCTGCAGTCCAGTACTCGCCTAAGTTCACTCACTTTGAGACTTAGCTGCAGTCCGGCACTCGCCTAAGTTTGAAAAAATCCTACCGAGTGGAGAGCAATCCTCCCACTCGGGGGCTTAGCTGCAGTCCAATACTCGCCTAAGTTCTCTCACTTAGAGACTTAGCTGCAGTCCGGCACTCGCCTAAGTTTGAAAAAATCCTACCGAGTGGAGAGCAATCCTCCCACTCGGGGGCTTAGCTGCAGTCCAGTACTCGCCTAAGTTCTCTCACTTAGAGACTTAGCTACAGTCCGGCACTCGCCTAGGTT
>NC_041390.1:527551300-527665908 GCF_002162155.2 Triticum dicoccoides | reverse complement strand
TCGCCTAAGTTCTCTCACTTAGAGACTTAGCTACAGTCCGGCACTCGCCTAAGTTTGAAAAAAAATCCTACCGAATGGAGAGCAATCCTCCCACTCGAGGGCTTAGCTGCAGTCCAATACTCGCCTAAGTTGTCTCACTTAGAGACTTAGCTGCAGTCCGGCACTCGCCTAAGTTTGAAAAAAAATCCTACCGAGTGGAGAGCAATCCTCCCACTCGGGGGCTTAGCTGCAGTCCAGAACTCGCCTAAGTACGGAACACATCTCATTCCTCAAGGACGGCGAGGGGCAGGTCGACTGACACCTTCTCCTGGGGAGCTTCGCCACAAATACAATGTGCGCTCCGTCCCACTCTGCAGTAACAGGGTGTGGGTCGACTGCCGCCTTCTCCTGGGGAGCTTCGCCACAAATACAAGACATAGGTCGACTGCTTCCCTCTCCTTCGGAGCTGCGCTGCGAATGCAAAAGTTGTCTTGAATGAAGAATGGGTTCACTCAGCAGGAGATTCATAAAGATATTCAATGGTAAACCAAGTTCGGGTAAATTCCAAAGGTTCCAAATCACAGATCGAATTACTCGGACATGCAGCCCGAAAAAGTTTAACAGTTACAAAAACCACTCGGCATTCCGAGGCAAATTTAAGGTGGGACATACGAGTTTGTTCACTCCGCGGGAGGAGGGCTGGCAGGCTCGACGAACTCATCCAGGTCGACGCCGTCGGCTATCCGAGTGGCTGCAGCGATGAAAGTCTCCATAAAGGTTCAGAAGTCATGCTTCTGGGTGTTGGCGACCTTGATTGCTGCCAGTTTGTCCTGTCGCACCTCCTTGCAGTGGACACGAACCAAAGACAGAGCCATGTCAGCGCCACACCGTGCAGCAGACTTCTTCCACTCCCGCACTCGGTCGGGGATTTCATTTAGTCGAGTCATCAGGGACTCAATATCATTTTGGAGCACAGCCTCTGGCCAAAGTGTCGGGTCAATCCGTGACATGGTGACCTTCAGTCGAGCCAAGTAGTCCACGGCACTGTCGATGCAAGATTCCAGACGGAGCAGATTCATGGCAGTTTCATCTTTCACGGGAGAGTTGATTGGATCCAAACCAGGCTCGATCTTCCCAGTCTCCTCTTCAAAGTTCTGGCAAAACTCTACATTCACGATCCAAGGATAAGTCAATTTTCGTACACTGAGTCGACTAAAAAAAAGTCAGTCGTAACAGAATGTGCACCTTCAAGCTTGATGAACAGCTTCTTGGCAAGACTTCTCAGATAACTCTCCAGATCATCCCTCCTGCGAGCAATGCCTTCCATTTTCTCGCCCTGGACGAGATTCTCCTTCTTCCAGCGCGAGCACTCCTTGTTGGAGTCATTCAGAGCGGTCTTCAGCCTGGTATTCTCTTCTTCCAACTGGCCGACCGAAGCCAGCTTATGTTCGGCCAGAGCGGTCTTGCCGTCAGCCTCCTTACGAGCAGCGGCCAAATCCTGATCCTTCTTCGCCAGAGCTTCTCTCAGTTTTTCTGCAAAGAAATGATGATTGATTCAGAAATAGCAGAAGGGTACCCAAGCCTAAAACTGACCATTCGACAAACTCGTCTTACCTGTGGCGCCGTTTCTGACCTTTTGCAGCTCTGTCCTGGCCAGCTCCAAGTCAAGGTTCAGTTGAATCTGTTGCTTCTCCAAGTCAGCAAAGCGAGCTCCAAGATCACAAGATTTCTGAAATCAAAGGGGAGAAGTTATTTTTACAGCAAAAAAACAACAAAGGCAATAAATACTAAGACTACGGTCAACTGCCCGCAGTCCACCATAGTCTCGGGGACTACACCCAGTGGGTGCACTTAGCGTGCCCCCACCGGTTGTGATCCCACTCGACCGGCCCGCCGGAGTCGAGTGCAGGGAGTAAAAAAAGAGAGAAAGTAGAACTCAGACCACAATCGACTGCCAGCAGTCGACCGCGGTCTCGGGGACTACACCCAGTGGGTGCACTTGGCGTGCCCCCACCGGTTCTGATCCCACTCGACCAGATCGAGTGGAAGAGACAAACTACCAGTTCGGTTTATACATTCGGCAAAATACAAAGACTAGAGTCGATTGCCAGCAGTCCACCATAGTCTCGGGGACTACACCCAGTGGGTGCACTCAGCGTGCCCCCACTAGTCCAAAAATTAAATCGACACACCCAGTGGGTGTACAGATGCAAAGGTTTTCGGAAAGAATCTTCAGGTAGCATATCCTAACAGAACAAGCGGCGACCAACTAACCTGAACGTTGCTCTGGAGAGCCGAGCTGGCATCATAGGCGGCTTGGCTGGCGTCTCGCACCGTCTTCATCTTCTCCATCATAATGCCCGCCTGGCGTATGGCTACCTTAGCAGCATTCACCTCGTCCTCTGGGACATGATGGGTCGCAAAAACTGAAGGCGGGTCGACAGGGGCCTGAGCAGTCGACGAAGAAGGCAAGGCACTTGACAGTGGCTCATCGAAGGTAACAGAACCCCGATTGACGTCGCCAATGTCCCGAACAACTGGTTCCACCCTCGGCGTCGTCTGTAGCGCCTCGCTTGCAGGAGCTCGCCTATTTTTCCTCGTCGAAGGCCTCGCGGGCTCTTCATCATCATCAGGGAGGTCAATAACGTTGGGAGCTATGCAAAGTTCAATCGTCAAAGTCACATCACCCAATGGTACGCGTTGCAGTTGAATCGACCAAAATAAAGACAGTATGGCAGGGATCATACCCGGATTAGAAGTGACCGCATCCTCCATCACCTCATCTTCGTCCCTGTAAGCTAAGGTCCCGGAGGTAGCAGCGCTGACAGTTCCAAAGTTTCTCCAGTTAAAACAAGAAAAACAAACAACGCGGAGCGTCGAGTGAATGCAAAGAGAGGCACTCACGCGGAAGCGACGGGGATATCAATCTTGATTTTCAGCAACGCCTTCCGAGTCTTCGGCTCTACAACTCTGGGGTGCTTTGGCGCCTTCTCAGTCGGGGTTGGTGAAGAGATCCGAGGGCGCTCCGAAGACTGACCAGCCGGAGCAGTTGCCTTGTCACGGGCACTCGGCCGTTCTTGGTCAAGCTTGGATCGCCTCTCCCTGCGAGGAGGCGACTCGACTTCTTCTCCACCGCTTGAGTCGTCGCTTCCTCTATTCCCTTCACCATCGGAAGTCCACTCGCCACTTTCGCCGCCACTCGCCTCGCCTTCCAGAGCTTGCTCTTGCTCCCCATTGGGCATTGAATACATTTCAATAATGGCCTGAAAGAAAGCAGGTAGATCAAAGTCAGTCGACGCAATATAGGCAGCTACGAGAGTGAATTCAGATTACAAGCAAAAACTCAGAATCAGACCTGCTCTTGTGCGTGGGACTGGTCGAATGGAGGGACTCTCCTGGCTCCCCTAGGATTGTCCTTATTCCCGGTAATGCTAGACAACCACTTCTCTAGTGTGTCGTTGTCGACCTCCTCCGGGTGGATCTGAGTGGAGTCTTCAAGACCCGAATACATCCACATCGGATGGTCTCGGGCTTGGAGAGGCTGGATGCGCCGCTGAAGGAAGAGCTCCAAGAGATCCATACCAGTGACCCCGTCACGAATAAGCTGGACCACTCGGTTGACCAACACCTTCACGTGCGCCTTCTCCTGCGGGAGCACCTTCAAAGGGGAGGGTTTTTCCACTCGGTCCATGGTAAAGGGAGGGAGGCCAGTCGATTGCCCTGGCGTCGACTGGTCTTTACAGTAAAACCAGGTCGACTGCCATCCGCGAACTGAGTCGGGAAGAATCATGGCCGGGAAGGAGCTTTTCCCTCTCGTCTGGATGCCAAGACCCCCACACATCTGGATCACTTGGGTCCTCTCGTCACTCGGATTAGCCTTTTTCACTGTCTGGGAGCGACAAGTGAAAATATGCTTGAAGAGACCCCAGTGAGGCCGACAACCCAGGAAGTTCTCACACAAAGAAATGAAAGCAGCAAGATAAACGATTGAGTTGGGGGTAAAATGATGGAGTTGTGCCCCAAAGAAGTTCAGAAACCCTCGGAAGAAGGGGTGAGGGGGCAAGGAAAATCCACGGTCGACGTGGGTGGCAAGAAGGACACGCTCACCCTCCTGAGGCTGCGGCTCAGATTCCTTCCCCGGAAGCCGCACCGAGTCATAGGGGATCAGCCCCCCTTCGGCCAAGTCGTCAAGGTCTTCTTGGGAGATCCTTGAGTGGATCCAGTCGCCCTGGATCCAGCCCCTAGGCAGGCCGGACCGCGAGGAAGATCCGCCCCCGCTGGTCGCCTTCCCCTTCGACCTCGCTGGCGCCTTCTTTGCCCGCTCCAGGGCCGCTGTCTTCTCCTTCCCCATTGTCGCCGGCGAGACGCGTACGGTGCGGTGGCGCTGGGGCGAGAGCGAGCGCAGCGGAGGGGCATGAGGAAGAGAAGAGGAAATGAGATGCACTGTTCGGGAGACTCTGGTCCGGCGCTTTATATCAGGCCGCTTCCGAGTGGCTGACGGGTAGGCCCAGGCGGCTCTGTCAAATCCCGTAACGACCGCGCGCGCGATACATGGTGAAAAAGGTGGCGCGGGGATTGAGGCGGCTCCGCTCTATCCCATCCGATTACTGCGGCCTCCCCCGTCCCATGCGCTTCCCAAAATTCAGATCCCACGAAATCTGCGTGCAACAAACAACTGGTCAGACCAAAGATCTCCTCCGCACCATCACTCGGAGCCTTACAAGTAAAGAAACCCACTCGACGAAGAATTAAGAATGGATCAAGGCGACTGAAAAGGAAGTTGCTGTCGTCACTCAGGTCCGTTGATCTGAAACAAGATATGCTCACGGCATGAAAAACAAGTCATAGAAGTTCTCAACTCCTTCCCCACTCAAACCTCGATCCATTCGGGGGCTAATGATGAAGCTATGTACCTAGGGTAGGATCATGGACCTGTCCTAACTGCCCTACCCAAGGACATCTCTAGAAGAAACCACCTTTCAATCGACTTGGAGGTGTTCCACTTGATAGACTCGAAGACGCTCGACCAAGAAGCAATCACTCGACCAAGATCCAACCACTCGACGGCCAGGAGACCTGAAGTCACTCCGCACGCTAACGGTCGGTCATTAAGTAGCTTTTATGGTCATCATAGCACTTTATTACTAGCGTTACCAGTAACGCCCTGCCTTAATGTACATTGAACCCTTTGTAACGTGGGCTGGCCGGGGTCCTGGCGCACTCTATATAAGCCACCCCCCTCCTCCGAGACAAGGGTTCGCACCTCTGTAACCCATATTCATATAATCCAGTCGACCGCCTCCGGGCTCTGAGACGTAGGGCTATTACTTCCTCCGAGAAGGGCCTGAACTCGTAAACCTTGCGTGCTTACAACTTCTCCACAGCTAAGATCTTGCCTCTCCATACTTACCCCCCTACACTACTGTCAGACTTAGAACCACGACAGGAGCCACGGGGAGCGCCATTGGAACCACTCGATGTCCTCTTTGTATGTGTCCTCGTGGGTATGCTTATTGTGACGTGTGAGACGAGAGATGAAGGTAAATGGCCACAGGAATAAAAGGGGACTAGGCGGCGTGTATTCTCGGCGCGTCCGCATGGCAGTTTTTGCAGCGGGTATCTGCATCGTCGCGCCGCGCCCGGCGCAGCCGCTTGCACGCGAACGCGCGTGATCGTGCATCGGCCCAAAACACTTGCAGCGCGCGTGGAGGGATGATACATCTCCAACGTATCTATAATTTTTGATTGTTCCATGCTATTATATTATCAACCTTGGATGTTTTATACGCATTTATATGCTATTTTATATGATTTTTGGGACTAACCTATTAACCTAGAGCCTAGTGCCAGTTTCTATTTTTTCCTTGTAGAGTATCGCAGAAAAGGAAAATCAAATGGAGTCCAATTGACCTGAAACTTCACGGAACTTATTTTTGGAATGGAAGCAATCCAGGAGACTTGGCGTAGACGTCAGGGAATCTTCGAGGAGGCCACGAGGCAGGGAGGCACGCCCTACCCCCTGGGCGCGCACCCACCCTCATGGCTCCCCTGACCGACTTCTTTCACCTATATATGTCCATATACCCTAAAAACATCAGAGAGCAGAATAGATCGGGAGTTCCACTGCCAGAAGCCTCCATAGCCACCGAAAAGCAATCTAGACCCATTCTGGCACCCTGCCAGAAGGGGGAATCCCTCTCCGGTGGCCATCTTCATCATCCCGGCGCTCTCCATGACGAGGAGGGAGTAGCTCACCCTCGGGGCTAAGGGTATGTACCAGTAGCTATGTGTTTGATCTCTCTCACTCTCTCTCTCTCTCTCGTGTTCTTGAGGTGGTACGATCTTGATGTATCGCAAGCTTAGGTATTATAGTTGGATCTTATGATGTTTCTCCCCCTCTACTCTCTTGTAATGGATTGAGTCTTTAAGGATTTGAGAACACTTGATGTATGTCTTGCATGTGCTTATCTGTGGTGACAATGGGATATCACGTGATCTACTTGATGTATGTTTTGGTGATCAACTTGCGAGTTCCGTGACCTCATGAACTTATGCATCGGGGTTGACACACATTTTTGTCTTGACTCCCCGGTAGAAACTTTGGGGCACTCTTTGAGGTTCTATGTGTTGGTTGAATAGATGAATCTGAGATTGTGTGATGCATATCGTATAATCATACCCATGGATACTTGAGGTGACATTGGTATCTAGGCGACATTAGGTTTTTGATTGATTTGTGTCTTAAGGTGTTATTCTAGTACGAACTCTTGAATAGATCGATCAGAAAGAATAACTTTGAGGTGGTTTCGTACCCTACAATAATCTCTTCGTTTGTTCTCTGCTATTAGTGACTTTGGAGTGACTCTTTGTTACATGTTGAGGGATAGTTATCTGATCCAATTATGTTATTATTGTTGAGAGAACTTGCACTAGTGAAAGTATGAACCCTAGGCCTTGTTTCAAAGCATTGCAATACCGTTTGTGCTCACTTTTATCATTAGTTACCTTGCTGTTTTTATATTTTCAGATTACAAAAACTTATATCTACCATCCATATTGCACTTGTATCACCATCTCTTCGCCGAACTAGTGCACCTATACAATTTGCCATTGTATTGAGTGTGTTGGGGACACAAGAGACTCTTTGTTATTTGGTTGCAGGGTTGTTTGAGAGAGACCATCTTCATCCTATGCCTCCCACGGATTGATAAACCTTAGGTCATCCAGTTGAGGAAAATTTGCTACTGTCCTACAAACCTCTGCACTTGGAGGCCCAACAATGTATACAAGAAAAAGGTTGTGTAGTGGACATCAAGGGATGAGGGCAGAGCACCCGGAGGGACGCGAGAGCAGAGCGCGCGCGGCGGGACGCGAGTAGAGCACGCCACGGCCGCCTGAACCGCAAGCAACCACACGCATGGAGTAGTTGAACACGCAGCAAATGGTCACCTACAAACCGGCTGACAGTTGCGTCGCTGCGTAGAGAACGGACGTGTGGTACCACCTCCGTCTAGTCTATAGTCTCCTTTATATTCCGTGCCATACTTTGCCCTCAAATTTAACCAACAAAATGTTAATGCATGTTTTAAAAATTATATAATTGGAAACTATGTTCAAATACAGATCCAACTCTATAATCTTTGGCGACATGCATTCGTATTTTATTAGTTAAATCATACTTATAAACCAGGAAGGTGGTATAGTAGGTAATTAAATCGCAAACGTTCTTTTATTAACCGTATATGTACGTGGCCTTTCGTTCTCCTCTCGCACGTCTTGTCACCCCGCTGCCGCAGACGGCTTACAGCGCAAGCTTGCGCAGCGCGCGGGGGCGTTCTTTTTGCCAAACGGTGGCGCCAATGAATCATTGGTGAGCCTATTCCCGCGCAACCTCGCAGGTTCCCGCGCAAGCTTCTCGCCTGACTCGGTGAAATCCCCCAAAATCCCAATGCTTACCGGCTAGCTATAAAAACCCTCACGACCGGCGAGTCCTGCGTCGCATTTTCCCCTCCATCCATGTAGCTTATCTCGTCTGCTTCTCCCACATTCGCCAATGGCACCGGTCCGTCATCATCGCTCAGCCACTTTGCCATCATTAGGGGACAACTCCAGCTGGGAGGCTACTGATACGTCTCCAACGTATCTATAATTTTTTATTGCTCCATGCTATATTATCTACTGTTTTGGGCAATATTGGGCTTTATTTTCCACCTTTATATTACTTTTGGGACTAACCTATTAACCGGAGGCCCAGCCCAGATTTGTTGTTTTTTGCCTATTTCAGTGTTTTGAAGAAAAAGAATATCAGATGGAGTCAAAACGGAACGAAATCAACTGGAGAAGTTATTTTTGGAAGGAAACACATCTGATGGACTTGGACCCCACGTCAGAAGATACGGGAGCTGCCCATGAGGGTGGGGGCGCGCCCACCCCCTAGGGCGCGCCCCATGCCTCGTGGGGCCCCCGTGGCTCCCCTGACGTGCTTCTTCTGCCTATATAACTCCATATACCCTAAAACTTCCAGAACACAACATAGATCGGGAGTTCTGCCGCCAGAAGCCTCTGTAGCCACCAAAAGTCAATCGGGACCCTGTTCCGGCACCCTGCCGAAGGGGGGAACCCTCACCGGTGGCCATCTTCATCATCCCGGTGCTCTCCATGACAAGGAGGGAGTAGTTCTCCCTCGGGGTTGAGGGTATGTACCAGGACCTATGTGTTTGA
Organism: Triticum dicoccoides; assembly: GCF_002162155.2. Taxonomy (NCBI): domain Eukaryota; kingdom Viridiplantae; phylum Streptophyta; class Magnoliopsida; order Poales; family Poaceae; genus Triticum; species Triticum dicoccoides. Next base: position 527,657,208 of record NC_041390.1, on the reverse strand, counting down.
TCTCTCTCTCTCTCATGTTCTTGAGATGATACGATCTTGATGTATCGCGAGCTTTGCTATTATATTTGGATCCTATGATGTTTCTTCCCCCCTCTTCTCTCTTGTAATGAATTGAGTTTCCCCTTTGAAGTAATCTTATCGGATTGACTCTTTAAAGACTTGAGAACACTTGATGTATGTCTTGCCGTGGATATCTGTGGTGACAATGGGATACCACATGCCACTTGATGTATGTCAAGGTGATCAACTTGCGGGTTTCGTGACATTGGGAACCTATGCATAGGGGTTGGCACACGTTTTCGTCATGATTCTCCGGTAGAACTTTGGGGCACTCTTTGAGGTCCTTTGTGTTGGTTGAATAGATGAATTGAGATTGTGTGATGCATATCGTATAATCATGCCCACGGATACTTGAGGTGACATGGGAGTATCTAGGTGACGTTAGGGTTTTGGTTGATTTGTGTCTTAAGGTGTTATTCTAGTACGAACTCTAGGGCTGTTTGTGACACTTATAGGAATAGCCCACAGGATTGATTGGAAAGAATAACTTTGAGGTGGTTTCGTACCCTACCATAATCTCTTCGTTCGTTCTCCTCTATTAGTGACTTTGGAGTGACTCTTTGTTGCATGTTGAGGGATAGTTTTATGATCCAATTATGATAGTATTGTTGAGGGAGCTTACACTAGCGAAAGTATGAACCCTAGGCCTTGTTTACCATCATTGCAATACCGTTTACGCTCACTTTTATCACTTACTACCTTGATATTTTTATTATTTCAGATTACAAAAACTATTATCTACTATCCATATTGCGCTTGTATCACCATCTCTTCGCCGAACTAGTGCACCTATACAATTTACCATTGTATTGGGTGTGTTGGGGACACAAGAGACTCTTTGTTATTTGGTTGCAGGGTTGCCTGAGAGAGACCATCTTCATCCTACGCCTCCTACGGATTGATAAACCTTAGGTCATCCACTTGAGGGAAATTTGCTATTGTCCTACAAACCTCTGCACTTGGAGGCCCAACAACGTCTACAAGAAGAAAGTTGTGTAGTAGACATCAAGCTCTTTTCTGGCTCCATTGCCGGGGAGGTGAGTGCTTGAAGGTATATCTTTAGATCTTGCAATCGAGTCTTTTAGTTTCTTTTTTTATCACTAGTTTATTTATAAAAGAAAACTACAAAAAATGGAATTGAGTTTGTCTCATACGCTTCATCTTTTTAATATCTTTCATGAGTATGATGGAAAGGATAATTGTGCTCAAGTGCTAGAAGAAGAAATCTATAAAATGTTTGGCACTAAATGTTTGAATGATGAGCATGATTGCAATGTTGTTAGTATGAATTCCTTGAATATCTATGATTCTAATGATATGCAAAGCCACAAGCTTGGGGAAGCTATGTTTGATGAAGATGATATTTTTTGTCCCCCAAGTTTTTATGAGCAAATTTATTATGATGAAAGCATGCCTGCTATCTATGATGATTATTGTGATGACTTGTATGCTATAAAGGATAATGATATCCATGAAACTTGTCATCATGATTTTAGTTTTCAATTGGATTATGCCTCACATGATAATTATTTTGTTGAGTTTGCTCCCACTATTATTCATGAGAAGAAATTTGCTTATGTGGAGAGTAATAAAATTTCTATGCTTGTAGATCATGAAAAGAATGCTTTAGGTGCTGGTTATATTGTCGAATTCATTCATGATGCTACTGAAAATTATTATGAGGGAGGAACATATGCTTGTAGGAATTGCAATAATATCAAGTTTCCTCTCTATGTGCTTAAAATTTTGAAGTTATGCTTGTTTTACCTTCCTATGCAAGTCAATTCTTGTTCCCACAAGTTGTTTGCTAAAAAAATCCCTATGCATAGGAAGTATGTTAGACTTAAATGTGCTAGTCATATTATTCATGATGCTCTATTTATGTTTCAATTCTTATCCTTTATGTGAGCATCATTGAAATCATCATGCCTAGCTAGGGGCGTTAAACGATAGCGCTTGTTGGGAGTCAACCCAATTTTATTTTTGTTCCTTGCTTTTTGTTCCTGTTTAGTAATAAATCATTCATCTAGAATCTGTCTAGATGTGGTTTTATGCTTTTAATTAGTGTTTGTGCCAAGTAGAACCTTTGGGAAGACTTGGGGAGAGTCTTGTTGATCATGCTTTAAAAAACAGAAACTTTAGCGCTCACGAGAATTGATGCCATATTTATTTGGAGAGTGATATTTAGTAAATTATTTTTTCAGATGATTAATAGATAAATTCCTCAGGTCCAGAAATTTATTTGATAATTTTATGAGTTTCATAAGTATACGTTTGATCCAGATTACTACAGACTGTTCTGTTTTTGACAGATTCTGTTTTTCATGTGTTGTTTACTTATTTTGATGAATCTATGGCTAGTAAAATATTTTATAAACCATAGATAAGTTGGAATACAGTAGGTTTAAAACCAATATAAATTAAGAATGAGTTCATTACAGTACCTTGAAGTGGTGATTTATTTTCTTATACTAACGGAGCTTACGAGTTTTCTGTTAAGTTTTGTGTTGTGAAGTTTTCAAGTTTTGGGTAAGGATTCGATGGAATATGGAATAAGGAGTGGCAAGAGTCTAAGCTTGGGGATTCCCAAGGCAACCCAAGGTAATATTCAAGGACAACCAAAATCCTAAGCTTGGGGATGCCCCGGAAGGCATCCCCTCCTTCGTCTTCGTTCATCGGTAACTTTACTTGGAGCTATATTTTTATTCGCCACATGATATGTGTTTTGCTTGGAGCATCAATTTATTTTGTTAGAATTTGCTTTATCTTATTTAGAACAATTTTTTGCATATTTTATTTCAATAAAAGTGGCATTGATAGCCTTTACTATGCCTATGTTACAAGTATACATGTTGCTGTTTGAGAACAAAACGTTTACCGCTGTTGCAACAATTCCCTTGAAAAGTCAGAATGTGATAAAATGTTGAAACCTTTTTCATATTAAGATCTGATAAATTTACTACAGTGGGAATTTTATTTCATAATTTTTTTAGCTAGGGAAGTATGGATGTTGCAGCATTCTTTACTGACTATCCTGTTTAGGCAGATTGCCGTTATGTTTGCATTGTTTGCATATGTTTGCTTCTTTAATGATTCTATTTGAGGATAGGACTATTAAAAATGCAGAGGCATTTAGTATGCAATGTTTAATAATAATTTTAGTGATTTGCTATACTAGAGTATGATAAGGTTTTTGCAATGGTTTATACTAACTTATCTTAGGAGTCCTTGTTGAGTTTTGTGTGGATGAAGCTTTTGAGATTTAGGGAGACCGGGATATGAGAGGAATTAAGGAGACACAAAAGCTAAAGCTTGGGGATGCCCAAGGCACCCCAAGATAATATTTCAAGAAGTCTCAAGCGTCTAAGCTTGGGGATGCCCCGGTTGGCATCCCACCTTTCTTCTTCAACAATTATCGGTTAGTATCGGTTGATCCTAAGTTTTGCTTCTTCATATGATGTTTGCCATTCTTAGAATGTCATTTTATTTTGATTTGCTTTCCATTTGAATAGAGTACCAAGATCTGAAATTATTAAATGTTAGAGAGTCTTCACATAGTTGCATAATTATTCGACTACTCATTGATCTTCACTTATATCTTTCGGAGTAGTTTGTTGTTTGCTCTAGTGCTTCACTTATATCCTTTTAGAGCATGGTGGTAGTTTTATTTTGAAGAAATAGATGAACTCTCATGCTTCACTTATATTATTTTGAGAGTCTTAAATAGCATGGTAATTTGCTTAAAATCCTAATATGCTAGGTATTCAAGAATAATAAAAATTCTCTTATGAGTGTGTTGAATACTAAGAGAAGTTTGATGCTTGATGATTGTTTTGAGATATGGAGATGGTGATATTAAAGTCATGCTAGTTGAGTAGTTGTGAATTTAAAGAATACTTATATTAAAGTTTGTGATTCCCGTAGCATGCACGTATGGTGAACCGTTATGTGACGAAGTCGGAGCATGATTTATTTATTGATTGTCTTCCTTATGAGTGGCGGTCGGGGACGAGCGATGGTATTTTCCTACCAATCTATCCCCCTAGGAGCATGCACGTAGTACTTTATTTCAATAACTAATAGATTTTTGCAATAAGTATGTGAGTTCTTTATGACTAATGTTGAGTCCATGGATTATACGCACTCTCACCCTTCCACCTTTGCTAGCCTCTCTAATACCGCGCACCTTTCGCCGGTATCATAAAACCACCATATACCTTCCTCAAAACAGACACCATACCTACTTATTATGGCATTTCCATAGCCATTCCGAGATATATTGCCATGCAACTTTCCACCATCCAGTTTATCATGACACATTCATCATTGTCATATTGCTTAGCATGATCATGTAGTTAACATAGTATTTGTGGCAAAGCCACCGTTCATAATTTCTTCATACTTGTCACTCTTGATTCATTGCATATCCCGGTACACCGCCGGAGGCGTCCATATAGAGTCACACTTTGTTTTAGAATTAAGTTGTAATCATTGAGTTGTAAATAAATAGAAGTGTGATGATCATCATTCAATAGAGCATTGTCCCAAAAAAGGCCAAATAAAAAAAAGAAAGGCCAAAAAATGGCCAAATAAAAAATAAAAAAATAAAATAAAAGGGACAATGCTACTATCCTTTTACCACACTTGTGCTTCAAAGTAGCACCATGTTCTTCATGATAGAGTCTCCTATGTTGTCACTTTCATATACTAGTGGGAATCTTTCATTATAGAACTTGGCTTGTATATTCCAATGATGGGCTTCCTCAAAATGCCCTATGAGGGAGTCCTGGATTAGGGGGTGTCCGGGTGGCCGGACTATACCTTTGGCCGGACTCCTGGACTATGAAGATACAAGATTGAAGATTTCGTCCCGTGTCCGGAAGGGACTTTCCTTTGCGTGGAAGGCAAGCTTGGCGATACAGATATGTAGATCTCCTACCATTGTAACCGACTCTGTGTAACCCTATCCCTCTCCGGTGTCTATATAAACCGGGGAGTTTTAGTCCGTAGGACGAACAACAATCATACCATAGGCTAGCTTCTAGGGTTTAGCCTCTCTGATCTCGTGGTAGATCTACTCTTGTACTACCCATATCATCAATATTAATCAAGCAGGACGTAGGGTTTTACCTCCATCAAGAGGGCCCGAACCTGGGTAAAACTTCGTGTCCCCTGCCTCCTGTTACCATCCGGCCTAGACGCACAGTTCGGGACCCCCTACCCGAGATCCGCCGGTTTTGACAACGACACCCTAGGTCTTCATGAGCAAGCAAGTTGGATGCACACCCACTTAGTTTCTTTTTGAGCTTTCATATACTTATAGCTCTAGTGCATCCGTTGCATGGCAATCCCTACTTACTCACATTGATATCTATTGATGGGAATCTCCATAGCCCGTTGATACGCCTAGTCGATGTGAGACTATCTTCTCCCTTTTTGTCTTCTCCACAACCACCATTCTATTCCACCTATAGTGCTATGTCCATGGCTCACGCTCATGTATTGCGTGAAGATTGAAAAAGTTTGAGAACATCAAAAGTATGAAACAATTGCTTGGCTTGTCATCGGGGTTGTGCATGATTTAAATACTTTGTGTGGTGAAGATGGAGCATAGCCAGACTATATGATTTTGTAGGGATAGCTCTCTTTGGCCATGTTATTTTGAGAAGACATGATTGCTTAGTCAGTATGCTTGAAGTATTATTATTTTTATGTCAATATTAAACTTTTGTCTTGAATCTTTCGGATCTGAATATTCATATCACAAGTAAGAAGAATTACATTGAAATTATGCCAACTAGCATTCCACATCAAAAATTATCTTTTTTGTCATTTACCTACTCGAGGACGAGCACGAATTAAGCTTGGGGATGCTTGATACGTCTCCAATGTATCTATAATTTTTGATTGCTCCATGCTATATTATCTACTGTTTTGGGCAATATTGGGCTTTATTTTCCACTTTTATATTACTTTTGGACTAACCTATTAACCGGAGGCCCATCCCAGATTTGTTGTTTTATGCCTATTTCAGTGTTTTGAAGAAAAGGAATATCAGACGGAGTCGAAACGGAACGAAATCAACTTGAGAAGTTATTTTTGGAAGGAAACACACATGATGGACTTGGACCCCACGTCAGAAGATACGGGAGCTGCCTACGAGGGTGGGGGGCGCGCCCACCCCCTAGGGCGCGCCCCTGCCCCGTGGGGCCCCCGTGGCTCCCCTGACGTGCTTCTTCTGCCTATATAACTCCATATACCCTAAAACTTCCAGAACACAACATAGATCGGGAGTTCCGCCGCCAGAAACCTCTGTAGCCACCAAAAGTCAATCGGGACCCTGTTCCGGCACCCTGCCGGAGGGGGGAACCCTCACCGGTGGCCATCTTCATCATCCCGGTGCTCTCCATGAAGAGGAGGGAGTAGTTCTCCCTCGGGGCTAAGGGTATGTACCAGGACCTATGTGTTTGATCTCTCTCTCTCTCATGTTCTTGAGATGATACGATCTTGATGTATCGCGAGCTTTGCTATTATATTTGGATCCTATGATGTTTCTTCCCCCTCTTCTCTCTTGTAATGAATTGAGTTTCCCCTTTGAAGTAATCTTATCGGATTGACTCTTTAAAGACTTGAGAACACTTGATGTATGTCTCGCCATGGATATCTGTGGTGACAATGGGATACCACATGCCACTTGATGTATGTTAAGGTGACCAACTTGTGGGTTTCGTGACATTGGGAACCTATGCATAGGGGTTGGCACACGTTTTCGTTGTGATTCTCCGGTAGAACTTTGGGGCACTCTTTGAGGTCCTTTGTGTTGGTTGAATAGATGAATTGAGATTGTGTGATGCATATCGTATAATCATGGCCATGGATACTTGAGGTGACATTGGAGTATCTAGGTGACATTAGGGTTTTGGTTGATTTGTGTCTTATTGTGTTATTCTAGTACGAACTCTAGGGCTTTTGTGACACTTATAGGAATAGCCCACCGGATTGATTGGAAAGAATAACTTTGAGGTGGTTTTGTACCCTACCATAATCTCTTCGTTCGTTCTCCGCTATTAGTGACTTTGGAGTGACTCTTTGTTGCATGTTGAGGGATAGTTTTATGATCCAATTATGATAGTATTGTTGAGGGAACTTACACTAGCGAAAGTATGAACCCTAGGCCTTGTTTACCATCATTGCAATACCGTCTATGCTCACTTTTATCACTTGATACCTTGATTTTTTTATTATTTCAGATTACAAAAACTATTATCTACTATCCATATTGCACTTGTATCACCATCTCTTCGCCGAACTAGTGCACCTATACAATTTACCATTGTATTGGGTGTGTTGAGGACACAAGAGACTCTTTGTTATTTGGTTGCAGGGTTGCTTGAGAGAGACCATATTCATCCTACGCCTCCTACGGATTGATAAACCTTAGGTCATCCACTTGAGGGAAATTTGCTACTGTCCTACAAACCACTGCACTTGGAGGCCCAACAATGTCTACAAGAAGAAGGTGGTGTAGTAGACATCAGCTACACCGCGGCGGCGGCGCAGTCCCCAGCGTAGTGTACTGCGCGTGGCGTCCCTGTTGGGTGTGCGCGGAACACCCACCACACGCTCCGCCATCGGTGCTTGTCGGCAGCTGTTGCCGGCCGCCGTTGCCGCCACACCACCATCGAAATCCAGGGCCACCGCCCGCTCCGCCGCCGCAGCCCGAAGGAGGGAGATGGCCGTCGTGGCCACCACCCCACTGCCGTCCACTGTGGCCATCACACGCTCCGCCACCGCGGCCCGAAGGCGGGAGGTGGTGGTCGTGGCCGCCACCCCGTCGTCGGCCGCCGTGGCCGCCAGCCCACCATCGACCGCCGGGGTCATCACCCGCTCCGCCACTGCCGCCCGAAGGCGGGAGGCGGAGGTGGATGCCCACACGTGCGACATCGACCTCACGCGCTACACCGAGTTCCTGTGGGAGGAGGAGGAGTGCCTCGTCGAGCACGCAAAGAGCCTTACCACCATAGTGGCAGCGGCACACGCCGCCTCAGAGGCGAGGAATCAGGAGATCTACGAGGAGAACCACCACTTCGAGAGGAGTCGTATGGAGCGGCAGAGGGCGTTCGAGGCGAGCGTCGCTGAAGCTGCATCAGCGGTAGGCACCGCATTGCGGTTGCCCAGCTCATTGGTAGGCTCCTCCTCCGCCTCTTACTGAGCGCGCTCGGCAGTGGAGAGGCAGCCGGAAGTAGTACAAAGCCCCTCCGCAGTAGTAGTATTTATGGGCTATTTTGTTCAGTTCATCTGACTATAGATGTGGTGGAACTGTACAACGTACTTAAAATTAGCTAGTATATAGTTGAACTAGCTATTTCAGTACGTGGTTGGCAACAATTGTGGAAAACTTTGGTCGGTTCAGCTGTCGAGTTGAACTGTTTGTATAAATTAAGAACGACTGCTTAATCTATGAATGAAATATATGCTTAATTACTAAATTTTAGTTGCAAAAATTAGATACTGCTGGTGATTTTTAGCTTCATATTTTGACAAATCGCAGTGTTACAAGGATTGACAAATCTTACCAAATTGTTTGTTCGTGGTTCCACACAAGTCATCCAAACAATCGTTTGCGTTAAAGGGATGCACAAATCCTGCACTGCTCACACTTTGCATACGGGTGTTCTATCTAAAGCGTTTGCGATCAGGAGCTGCATAAATCCTGCTCGGCACATTTTCTCTTGGCTTCATGGGGAAGCTATCGGTTTGCATACGGGTGTTCTAACTAAAACGTTTGCGATGAGTGTTTTCTATTTAAAAAGCGAAATAAACTGCGGCTTGGGCGCCATTAATGGAGAGGATGCGAGCTAGGAGGGCGGCCATGGAAGTCAAAGGGCTCCTTCCGAGTGAGCCTGCGCAGCGTACAGCTCGCACGCTTCCCGGTGAGCCTGCGCACTCAAGGACAACTTGCACGCCTCTTGGTCAGCCTGCGCACCGGACGGCGCTCGGACGCCTCCTGTTTAGTCAAGGTCAAGCATCTGTCCGCACGGCACCTCCTACAACCATTAAAACCTAGACACGTGGTGTCAAGTGAATGGTTAATAGAATTTTGGATTTGCTAGAATTTAAAAACCAGGCATCTCAATGTTTTGCCGGCAATCAACGGTGCCCTGGTGCTTGAAATGCATTCCTATTTCTTGCATGGGGCCTAAGCATGCACCCGAGGACACATATTTGATTTTTCAACCAATTTATATGCACTGGAGCATGCGCATGTAGTTCAAATTTGAATTATGCACATAAATGCATTGGAAACTCAGTTAATGCATAAAAATGTCCAAACGAACCCCGAAAAATCACAAAAAATCACACAACACTCCTGTTGTTCTATGTTGACACGAGAAAAAAATTTGAAAGCAATAAGAGGCAATGGATATCGTTTCGTGCACAAAGGTGGGATGTTCCCTACCGAAAACCATCATGTCGTGAGAAGCTCCGGTTTGTGAGAAGCATATACTCAAACTGTCCCAAATGGGACAAAATTTGTACCATGACATGTTGATGCCGCTCCATGATAGCATGCCAAGTTTCATGAATTTCAGACGAGTTTTGGATTTACTAGAATTTAAAAACCATGCATCTCAATGTTTTGCCAGCAATCAACGGTGCCCCGGTGTTTGAAATTCATTCCCATTTTTTGCATGGGACCTAAGCATTCGCCCAAGGACACGGATTTGATTTTTCAACCAATTTATATGCACTGGAGCATGTGCATGTAGTTCAAATTTTAATTATGCACATAAATGCATTGAAAACTCATTTAATGCATAAAAATGTCCAAACGAACCCCAAAAAATCACAAAAAATCACGCAACACTCCTATTGTTCTATGTTGACACGAGAAAAAAATTTGAAAGCAGTAAGAGGCAATGGATATCATTTCGTCCACAAAGGTGGGACGTTCCCCACCGAAAACCATCATGCTTATTGTGAGAAGCTCCGGTTTGTGAGAAGCATATACCCAAACCTGCCCCAAATGGGACAAAATTTGTACCACGGCATGTTGATGCCGCTCCATGATAGCATGCCAAGTTTCATGAATTTCAGACGAGTTTTGGATTTACTAGAATTTAAAAACCATTCATCTCAATGTTTTGCCGGCAATCAACGGTGCTCCGGTGTTTGAAATTCATTCACATTTCTTGCATGGGACCTAAGCATGCACCCAAGGACGCAGATTTGATTTTTCAACCAATTTATATGCACTGGAGCATGTGTATGTAGTTTAAATTTGAATTATGCACATAAAATGCATTGAAAACTCAGTTAATGCATAAAAATGTCCAAACGACCCCTGAAAAATCACAAAATATCACAAAACACTCCTGTTGTTCTATGTTGACATGAGAAAATAAATTGAAAGCAATAAGAGGCAATAGATATCGTTTCGTCCACAAAGGTGGGACATTCCCTACCGAAAACCATCATGCTTGTTGTGAGAAGCTCCGGTTTGTGAGAAGCATATACCCAAACCCGTCCCAAATGGGACAAAATTTGTACCACGACATGTTGATGCCGCTCCATGATAGCATGCCAAGTTTCATGAATTTCACACGAGTTTTGGATTTACTAGAATTTAAAAACCAGACATCTCAATGTTTTCCCGGCAATCAACGGTGCCCCGGTGTTTGAAATTGATACGTCTCCAACGTATCTATAATTTTTGATCGCTCCATGCTATATTATCTACTGTTTTGGACATTATTGGGCTTTATTATCCACTTTTATATTATTTTTGGGACTAACCTATTAATCGGAGGCCCAGCCCAGAATTGATGTTTTTGCCAATTTTAGGGTTTCGAAGAAAAGGAATATCAAACAGAGTCTAAACGGGATGAAAACTTCAGGAACATGATTTTCTCACCGAACATGATCCAGGAGACTTGGACCCTACGTCAAGAAACAAAGGAGGAGGCCATGAGGTAGGGGGCGCGCCTATCCCCCCAGGCGCGCCCTCCAGCCTTGTGGGCCCCTTGTTGCTCCACCGACGTACTCCTTCCTCCTATATATACCTACGTACCCCCAACCAATCAGATACGGAGCCAAAACCCTAATTCCACCACCACAACTTTATGTATCCATGAGATCCCATCTTGGGGCCTGTTTCGGAGCTCCGCCGGAGGGGGTATCCATCAGGGAGGGCTTCTACATCATCACCATAGCCCCTTGGATGAAGTGTGAGTAGCTTACCTTAGACCTACGGTCCATAGTTATTAGCTAGATGGCTTCTTCTCTATTTTTGGATCGCAATACAATGTTCTCCCCCTCTCTTGTGGAGATCTATTCGATGTAATCTTCTTTTTGCGGTTTGTTTGTTGAGACCGATGAATTGTGGGTTTATGATCAAGTCTATCTATGAACAATATTTGAATCTTCTCTGAATTCTTTTATGTATGATTGGTTATCTTTGGAAGTCTCTTCGAATTATCAGTTTGGTTTGGCCTACTAGATTGATCTTTCTTGCAATGGGAGAAGTGCTTAGCTTTGGGTTCAATCTTGCGGTGTCCTTTCCTAGTGACAGTAGGGGCAGCAAGGCACGTATTGTATTGTTGCCGTCGAGGATAACAAGATGGGGTTTTCATCGTATTGCATGAGTTTATCCCTCTACATCATGTCATCTTGCTTAAGGCGTTACTCTGTTTTCATTAACTTAATACTCTAGATGCATGCTGGATAGTGGTCGATGAGTGGAGTAATAGTAGTAGATGCAGGCAGGAGTCCGTCTACTTGTCTCGGACGCGATGCCTATATACATGATCATACCTAGATATTCTCATAACTATGCTCAATTCTGTCAATTGCTCAACAGTAATTCGTTCACCCGCCGTAGAATACTTATGCTCTTGAGATAAGCCACTAGTGAAACCTATGACCCCCGGATCTATCTTCATCATATTAATCTTCCAATACTTAGTTATTTTCTTTGCTTTTATTTTACTTTGCATCTTTATCATAAAAATACCAAAAATATTATCTTATCATATCTACCAGATCTCACTCTCGTAAGTGGCCGTGTAGGGATTGACAACCCCTTATCGCGTTGGTTGTGAGGATTTATTTGTTTTGTGCAGGTACGAGGGACTCGCGCGTAGCCTCCTACTGGATTGATACATTGGTTCTCAAAAACTGAGGGAAATACTTACGCTACTTTGCTGCATCATCCTTTCCTCTTCAGGGAAAACCAACGCAGTGCTCAAGAGGTAGCAAGAAGGATTTCTGGCGCCGTTGCCGGGAGTCTGCGCAAAAGTCATACCAAGTACCCATCACAATCCTTATCTTCCGCATTACATTATTTGCCATTTGCCTCTCGTTTTCCTCTCCCCCACTTCACCCTTGCCGTTTTATTCGCCCTCTCTCTCTCGATCCTCCCTCTCTTTCTCTATTTGCCTCTTTTTGGCCGCTTGCTTTTTGTTTGCTTGTGTGTTGGATTGCTTGCTTGTCTCGATGGCTCTTCCCCGATTTGGTGATCTTCACCTTAAAAGGATAGAAGAAATCGAAAACAACGTTAGGAGTTTTATGGTCTTGCAATTCGAGCATAATAGTTTCTTTAGAAACAAGCTTAAGGAACAAAAAAAGTTTTATGAGTTTTATGAATAAAGAGCTCGATGATATGTCTAAAGAATTTGATGGTTTAAGATCCCAAATTGCTCTTCTTGAGAAATTGACCGTTGAAATTTCGGATAAGCAAGCCACCTTAGTTAATAGGATGGCCGCTAAATCGGATTTCTATGAAAATAAAGATGAAGATCTAAAAGTTATTGATGTGTCCCCTATTAAATCTTTGTTTTGCAATATGAATCTTAATAATGATGGGACTGAATATAATCCACCTTTACCTAGAAGGTGTTCCAAGAATTCGGAGTTTTTAGATCTTGATGCTAAAATTGATGAAAGTGGGACTGAAGAAATTAAAACCCTAGATGTTGCTAAACCCACTATTTTGGATTTCAAGGAATTTAATTATGAAAATTGCTCTTTGATTGATGTATTTCCTTGTTGCAATCCGTGCTAAATTCTCCTCTTGCTTATAGTCAAAATAAAGCGTTCACTAAACATATCGTTGATGCCATGATGCAATCTTATGAAGACAAACTTGAGTTGTAAGTTTCTATCCCTAGAAAACTTTATGATGAGTGGGAACCAAATATTAAAATTAAGATTAAAGATCATGAGTTATATGCTTTATGTGATTTGGGTGCTAGTGTTTCCACGATTCCAAAGACGTTGTGTGATTTGTTAGGTTTCCGTGATTTTGATGGATTCCACTATTAAGAAACCTATGGGAAGAATTAATGATGTTCTTATTGTTGCAAATAGGAATTATGTGCCCATAGATTTTATTGTTCTTGACATAGATTGCAATCCTTCATGTCCTATTATTCTTGGTAGACCTTTCCTTAGAACGATTAGTGCAATTATTGATATGAAGGAAGGAAATATTAGATTCCAATTTCTGTTAAGGAAAGGCATGGAACACTTTCCTAGAAATAAAATTAAATTACCTTATGAATCTATTATGAGAGCCACTTATGGATTGCCTACCAAATATGGCAATACCTAGATCTATCCTTGCTTTTTATGCCTAGCTAGGGGCGTTAAACGATAGCGCTTGTTGGGAGGCACCCTAATTTTATTTTTATTCCTTGCTTTTTGCTCCTGTTTAGTAATAAATAATTTATCTAGACTCTGTTTAGGTTTTGTTTTTTGTGTTTAATTAGTGTTTGTGCCAAGTAGAACCGTTGGGAAGACTTGGGGAAAGTCTTTTTAATCTTGCTGTAAAAAAACAAAAACTTTAGCGCTCACGAGAACTGCTGCCATTTTTATTTGGAAAGTGATATTTAGTTAATTATTTTTGAAGATGATTAATAGATGAATTCCTCACGTCCAGAAATTTATTTTAGAATTTTGGGGGTTCCAGATCTTGCGCTAGCTACAGATTACTACAGACTGTTCTGTTTTTGACAGATTCTGTTTTTCGTGTGTTGTTTGCTTATTTTGATGAATCTATGGCTAGTAAAATAGTTTATAAACCATAGAGAAGTTGGAATACAGTAAGTTTAACACCAATATAAATAAATAATGATTTCATTACAGTACCTTGTAGTGACCTTTTGTTTTCTTTCGCTAACGGAGCTCACGAGATTTCTACTTTAAGTTTTGTGTTGTGAAGTTTTCAAGTTTTGGGTAAAGATTTGATGGATTATGGAACAAGGAGTGGAAACAGCCTAAGCTTGGGGATGCCCATGGCACCCCCAAGATAATCTAAGGACACCTAAAAGCCAAAGCTTGGGGATGCCCCAGAAGGCATCCCCTATTTTCGTCTACTTCTATCGGTAACTTTACTTGGAGCTATATTTTTATTCACCACATGATATGTGTTTTGCTTGGAGCGTCTTGTATGATTTGAGTCTTTGTTTTTTAGTTTACCACAATCATCCTTGATGTACACACCTTTTGAGAGAGCCATACATGTTTTGGAATTTGTTAGAATACTCTATATGCTTTCACTTATATCTTTTGAGTTATATAGTTTTGCTCTAGTACTTCACTTATATCTTTTAGAGCACGATGGTGGATTTGTTTTATAGAAACTATTGATCTCTCATGCTTCACTTATATTATTTTGAGAGTCTTAAATAGCATGGTAATTTGCTTAAATAATCCTAATATGCTTGGTATTCAAGATTAGTAAAATATTTTCTTATGAGTGTTTTGAATACTAAGAGAAGTTTGATGCTTGATGATTGTTTTGAGATATGGAGGTAATAATATCAAAGTCGTGCTAGTTGAGTAGTTGTGGATTCGAGAAATGCTTGTGTTGAAGTTTGCAAGTCCCGTAGCATGCATGTATGGTAAACATTATGTAACAAATTTGAAACATGAGGTGTTATTTGATTGTCTTCCTTATGAGTGGCGGTCGGGGACGAGCGATGGTCTTTCCCTACCAATCTACCCTCTAGGAGCATGCGCGTAGTGCTTGGTTTTTGATGACTTGTAGATTTTTGCAATAAGTATGTGAGTTCTTTATGACTAATGTTGAGTCCATGGATTATACGCACTCTCACCCTTCCATCATTGCTAGCCTCTTCGATACAGTGCATTGCCCTTTCTCACCTTGAGAGTTCGTGCAAACTTCGCCGGTGCATCCAAACCCCGTGATATGATACGCTCTTTCACACATAAACCTCCTTATATCTTCGTCAAAACAACCACCATACCTACCTATTATGGCATTTCCATAGCCATTCCGAGATATATTGCCATGGAACTTTCCACCATTCCGTTTATCATGACACATTCATCATTGTCATATTGCTTAGCATGATCACGTAGTTATCATAGTATTTGTGGCAAAGCCACCGTTCATAATTATTTCATACATGTCATTCTTGGATCATTGCATATCCCGGTACACCGCCGGAGGCATTCATATAGAGTCATCTTTTGTTCTAGCATCGAGTTGTAATCATTGAGTTGTAAATAAATAGAAGTGTGATGATCATCATTTTCTAGAGCATTGTCCCAAGTGAGGAAAAAAGGCCATAAAAAATAGAAAGAAAAAAATGAGAGAAAATGAGAGAAGGGACAATGTTACTATCCTTTGCCACACTTGTGCTTCAAAGTAGCACCATAATCTTCATGATAGAGAGTCTTCTGTTTTGTCACTTTCATATACTAGTGGGAAATTTTCATTATAGAACTTGGCTTGTATATTCCAACAATGGGCCTCCTCAAGTGCCCTAGGTCTTCGTGAGCAAGCAAGTTGGATGCACACCCACTTAGTTTCTTTTGTTGAGCTTTCATACATTTATAGCTCTAGTGCATCCGTTGCATGGCAATCCCTACTCCTTGCATTAACATCAATCGATGGGCATCTCCATAGCCCATTGATTAGCCTCGTTGATGTGAGACTTTCTCCTTTTTTGTCTTCTCCACATAACCCCCATCATATTCTATTCCACCCATAGTGCTATATCCATGGCTCGCGCTCATATATTGCGTGAAAGTTTATAGGTTTGAGATTACTAAAGTATGAAACAATTGATTGGCTTGTCATCGGGGTTGTGCATGATGAGAGCATTCTTGTGTGACGAAAATGGAGCATGACTAAACTATATGATTTTGTAGGGATGAACTTTCTTTGGCCATGTTATGTTGAGAAGACATAATTGCTTAGTTAGTATGCTTGAAGTATTATTATTTTTATGTCAATATGAACTTTTATCTCGAATCTTTCGGATCTGAATATTCATACCACAATTAAGAAGAATTACATTAAAATTATGCCAAGTAGCACTCTGCATCAAAAATTCTGTTTTTATCATTTACCTACTCGAGGACGAGCAGGAATTAAGCTTGGGGATGCTTGATACGTCTCCAACGTATCTATAATTTTTGATCGCTCCATGCTATATTATCTACTGTTTTGGACATTATTGGACTTTATTATCCACTTTTATATTATTTTTGGGACTAACCTATTAACCGGAGGCCCAGCCCAGAATTGCTGTTTTTTCCTATTTTAGGGTTTTGAAGAAATGGAATATCAAACGGAGTCCAAACAGAATAAAACCTTCGGGAACATGATTTTCTCATCGAACATGATACAGGAGACTTGGACCCTACGTCAAGAAACAAAGGAGGAGGCCACGAGCTAGGGGGGCGCACCTACCCCCCAGGCGCGCCCTCCACCCTCTTGGGCCCCCTATTGCTCCACCGACGCACTCCTTCCTCCTATATACACCTACGTACCCCCAAACAATCAGATACGGAGCCAAAACCCTAATTCCGCCGCCGTAACTTTCTGTATCCACGAGATCCCATCTTGGGGCCTGTTCCGGAGCTCCGCTGAAGGGGGTATCCATCACGAAGTGTGTCTACATCATCACCATAGCCCCTTCGATGAAGTGTGAGTAGTTTACCTCAGACCTACGGGTCCATAGATATTAGCTAGATGGCTTCTTCTCTCTTTTTGGATCTCAATACAATGTTCTCGCCCTCTCTTGTGGAGATCTATTTGATGTAATCTTCTTTTTGTGGTTTGTTTGTTGAGACCGATGAATTGTGGGTTTATGATCAAGTCTATCTATGAACAATATTTGAATCTTCTCTGAATTCTTTTATGTATGATTGGTTATCTTTGCAAGTCTCTTCGAATTATCAGTTTGGTTTGGCCTACTAGATTGATATTTCTTTCAATGGGAGAAGTGCTTAGCTTTGGGTTCAATCTTGAGGTGTCCTTTCCCAGTGACAGTAGGGGCAGCAAGGCACGTATTGTATTGTTGCCATCGAGGATAACAAGATGGGGTTTTCATCATACTGCATGAGTTTATCCCTCTACATCATGTCATCTTGCTTAAGGCATTACTCTGTTTTCATTAACTTAATACTCTAGATGCATGCTGAATAGCGATCGATGAGTGGAGTAATAGTAGTAGATGCAGGTAGGAGTCGGTCTACTTGTCTCGGACATGATGCCTATATACATGATCATACCTAGATATTCTCATAACTATGCTCAATTCTGTCAATTGCTCAACAGTAATTCGTTCACCCGCCGTAGAATACTTATGCTCTTGAGAGAAGCCACTTGTGAAACCTATTGCCCCCGGGTCTATCTTCATCATATTAATCTTCCAATACTTTGTTATTTTCATTGCCT
Organism: Triticum dicoccoides; assembly: GCF_002162155.2. Classification (NCBI taxonomy): domain Eukaryota; kingdom Viridiplantae; phylum Streptophyta; class Magnoliopsida; order Poales; family Poaceae; genus Triticum; species Triticum dicoccoides. Next base: position 527,639,435 of record NC_041390.1, on the reverse strand, counting down.
TTTATTTTACTTTGCATCTTTATCATAAAAATACCAAAAATATTATCTTATCATATCTATCAGATCTCACTCTCGTAAGTGGCCGTGTAGGGATTGACAACCCCTTATCGTGTTGGTTGCGAGGATTTATTTGTTTTGTGCAGGTACGAGGGACTCGCGCGTAGCCTCCTACTGGATTGATACATTGGTTCTCAAAAACTAAGGAAAAAACTTACGCTACTTTGCTGCATCATCCCTTCCTTTTCGGGGAAAACCAACGCAGTGCTCAAGAGGTAGCAGAAATTCATTCTCATTTCTTGCATGGGACCTAAGCATGCACCCAAGGACACATATTTGATTTTTCAACCAATTTATATGCACTGGTGCATGTGCATGTAGTTCAAATTTGAATTATGCACATAAATGCATTGAAAACTCAGTTAATGCATAAAAATGTCCAAACAAACCCCGAAAAATCACAAAAAAATCACACAACACTCATGTTGTTTTATGTTGAGACGAGAAAAAAAATTGAAAGCAGTAAGAGGCAATGGACATCGTTTCGTCCACAAAGGTGGGACGTTCCCTATCGAAAACCATCATGCTTGTTGTGAGAAGCTCCGGTTTGTGAGAAGCATATACCCAAACCTGTCCCAAATGGGACAAAATTTGTACCATTACATGTTGATGCCGCTCCATGATAGCATGCCAAGTTTCATGAATTTCAGACGAGTTTTGGATTTACTAAAATTTAAAAAATAGGCATCTCAATGTTTTTCTGGCAATCAACGGTGCCCTGGTGTTTGAAATTCATTCCCATTTCTTGCATGGGACCTAAGCATGCACCCAACGACATAGATTTGATTTTTCAACCAATTTATATGCGCTGGAGCATGTGCATGTAGTTCAAATTTGAATTGTTCACCTGAAATGGCTAGAAAACCAATTTAATGTATAAAATGTTCAAACGAACCCTGAATAATTCCAATTCTTTTACGACACACATATGTTGCATGTTCACTCCAGATAAAAGGTCTAGCAATTGAAACACCGTCCATTGCCGCTGTGACCCCATTATGTAATTCAAATCAAGATGAAAAATCAAGTAGATCACAGATAGTTTATTATCAGCAACCGTGTGAGATGTAGTACAAAATATCTTGGAGCACCGTCGGTGTATAGTATGCCTATGGTTTACGTGAGAAGGTGCGTCGGCTACAGTCCACAGCCGGCGTCTCAAGCACACTAGCTCGCTCCCCAAAATCATTTCACTGTTCAATCATCGCCGGTGAAAGATGGACACGTGGACCCGCGTCGTGAGGGCAACTTCGGTGGCCCACTCCGGCGAGAGTGCGGCCGCAGCCACCATGCACGTTCTAACAAGGTGCATGAGCGCAGCTGCAATTTGCGACCAGGCGGCAAAGGCAGCCCAAATGGCCACTGTTGCTTCTTAGGTGGCGGCAGCAACATCTGCCTCGGGGATAGCAACTGGCAAGAGCGGCACAATAGTTGTCTGTTCCGCAGCGGTTGCCTTCTCCCTGATGGAGGCCGCCCACGACCATGTCGAGGCCGCCCACGCCCAGCTCCTGGCGGTCACCGCACAAATCGAACAAAGCTTCTCCGACAACGGTCGGCAACCCATGGCCGAAGAGCTGGCAATCACCAAGAGCATTCGAGCAACCGTCGATTCCTCCACCGCAGACCTTGCGACGATGAAGCCCGTCCAATCCCAGATCACGTCCGCCCACGCCCAGCTCGTGGCGGCCTTTTCCAAAGATATGGCGAACGCGGATGGCGAGATGCTTGCCGAGTATGGTGTGATGGATGCCATGGAGCCCCTTCCCCAGGAGACCGTCGGGCGCAAGCTGGACATGGAGGCGACGACGGAGATCGACGAGAACCAGCCATAGTAGTACTCTATGTTTTGTTTAATTAAGAGCGCCGGTCTTTAATTTGTTAGAGTAATGTTTAGGTCAGCTAGCTCTGTCTAATTGTTGAACTTGCTCGATTAAGAAGTGTGGGTGTGCTATAGTCTCCTTTGTGTACCCAAATTATGCAATGATGTGGATGACCACTGTAACCATGGAAATTCAAACCAAAACTTTTGACGTTCAAACTCATCACACACGGGTTAAGCTATCTGAATCGTTTGTGATGTCCACATATCGTACACAGTTCTGAATAAGGGACCATGTCTGATGACACTTTGCGCGCCCGTTTTTTGGCTGAAGCGACTCCAAATTTTCGGCTTCCGCGGAAATATCTACCTCCCCGCCCCCTCCCCCTTACCAAAATCCACATTTCCCCTCTTTTCTCCTTCCTTTCCAAGTTGAAACCTTCACTCCTTGCTTGCAGCGCCACCGCCTCCTCGCCGGCGACCCTCCTTCACGCTGCTCGGCCTCCTCTATCCAGGCAGGTAATCCACACCCGCCCCTTCCTCCTCCTCCTTCCACATCCCACATGCCCCGACCGCCGGCGCGAGCACGACACCTTCCACCCAAATCACCGACCCCTCCACCAAATAAGCACCGGCCTAAGCCATGGTGCACGCAGTATAGCCAGGACGTCACGGAGCATTTGGCTGCGGAAAAGCAAATCGCGGCCGCATGCGCGGATGAGGTCGTGATGGGTGCCATTTGTGCCGACCCCCAGATCTTGGAGGAGCACCTTGCCAATTGCTAGCTACCGCAGTTAAGCATGCTCGGTATACCCGTTGTGTGTGCTCCTCCTGCCTTTCCTTCACAAAATCTAGTGAATTGTGCTATCTAATTTCACCATGCAATCTGTTGCTCTAGTGTATATGTTCTATATGTCGTGCAGTGTGGTGCTCACTTATTAACTGTTTTGTTAATTAGTTTTCGTCTTCAGTTAACTGTTTGGTTCAATTCTGCAAATGTGATGTTCAATTCTTCAGGCTACAATTTTGTATTGTCTTCCATGTGAGAAATAAATCAAATTTATCTTTACAAAATTCTGGGTGCATTCTGTTATTGTATACCATGTGAGGAATAAATTGAATTTGGCTGTAGTAAATACATGAGAAACAAATACAATTGCTACAATTGGTTGTAGTTAACTGTTTGGTTAACTCTCTGATCTTCTATTAGGAGTATGTTATATTGTGCAATGTGGTGCTCAGTTAATGTTTGGTTCATTTGTTGTGGTGTTTAGTTAACTACTTGGTTCAATGTTATAGTGTGCAATGTGGTGCTTAGTTAATGTTTGGTTCATTTGTTGTGGTGTTTAGTTAACTTCTTGGTTCAATTCTGCAATGCAATGTCCAATTGTCATGGGTAGAATTTTGTATTGTTGTGCATGTGAGGAATAAATTGAATTTGACTGGACTTAATACATGAGAAACAAATACAAGTGCTATATTTCCTAGTTCTTAATCATGCTTGGTTTGGGTAAATGGGTTTTCCGTGTGGCTTCAATTAATTTGATGAATCTGCAATGTGCTTATTTTTCATCAACATATTTTACTGATAGCATGCGAACCCTTACTTAACCTGATGACTAACTACCTTATATGTGTTGCAGGGAAACAATGGGAAGCACTGAGGTTACAATCGAGGTTAGCACGTGCATGGTCCGTTGTCAAATAGCACATTATTGTGCAATTGCAGGAACCATTCTAATGTTTTGGTTTTTAACAATTTGGTCTTGCACATGTAGGTCCTGCTGTCAGAGGTTTTGACCCACTGTTCGACCCTTTTTGCATATGGGGAAATGAGTTGTCCATGAATATCAATCAAATCAAGAAACTCAGAAAGATTGTTAGGATAAAGAAATTAGCGACAAAAAACAACAAGATCTTTGTCCGCATAATGAAGAAGACATCAGTTCACTGCCAGATGGTACTAAATATTATACCTTGCCTTTTTTTATTCCTTTGCCCCATTTCCAATATAGAGAAGATATTGATGCACATCCTTGTTTTCAGGCCTTTCCAAAGCAGTTCACTGATGATTACCTCTCAAACCACCTCTATGGTCAGGAGGCGAGGAAGGTTTTCATACAAAACCCATGGTTCAATATTGAAGTGTTCCTGAAGAGATCGAAGGGCGGACGGTCAATCATCCACAGGCATTGGCCTAAAGTTGCAAAGACCTTCAACATGAATGAAGGCTCAATATTCGCCTTCCACTTCAGCAGTTTTCCAGATGAGATGCATCTGTCTATATACCGTCTATGATGCTAATTTTGAAAGGTTCTACATGTTGCATGTGGAACTTGCTGCTGGTGCAGTTGTGTAATGGGGTAGCTGAGTGTTGAAGCTATATCATATTGTACTCTGATGTATTTCAATTATGAAATTATGCTTCCTTAATATGGACATGAAATATATTGTGTGCTTTATGAATGTCATTTAGGTTAATAAATGGATTACTAATAATAGGACAATTAGCCTGCTAATGGCGAATTAGCCTGCTAATTGGGTTTTGATATTGCAAACGGTTGTTGAAAAAATACCGTGGGCCATAACCTCAGGCAACACACACAGTTTCTAGGAATAAACTGTGTTGGATCAATGAACAATCACACACGACTTTCTCTTGAAAACTGTTTGCGTTAGGCCACTTTGCGCAAATGTTTACCATATAAAAACTATGCGTCATGGACAGCCTTTGCCACACAGTTTCTTCTACGGACCGTGTGTGCTACATTCAATAACGCAAACGATTTAACGAGAAAAATTATGTGTGATGTACCTGTGAACGTAAACGTTTTCCTTGGAGCGACTGTGTGGGATGTGCATACAAACGGAAACGTTTAGCGGAGACTAACTGTGCGGGATGTACTTGCGACTAGAAACAATTTCGCCATATAATTGTATTTTTAGCTCTACTATATGTATTTCCGTATTTGAGTGCTCGTCGGTCGCACACGACCTCATTTTGCCGAACGTGTGTGCCAGGAGGGCATATCCCCGACGGTTTCTGGGTCATGTGGGAAGGACCCCCTGCTACCTCTTGAGAATTGCGTTGGATTTCCTTAAAGAGGAAAGGATGATGCAACAAAGTAGCGTAAGTATTTCCCTCAGTTTTTGAGAACCAAGGTATCAATCCAGTAGGAGGCTACACGTGAGTCCCTCGTACCTGCACAAAACAAATAACTCATCGCAACCAACGCGATAAGGGGTTGTCAATTGATGTCAACTACACAACCTTTCTCTTGTAGACGTTGTTGGGCCTCCAAGTGCAGAGGTTTGTAGGACAGTAGCAAATTTCCCTCAAGTGGATGACCTAAGGTTTATCAATCCGTAGGAGGCGTAGGATGAAGATGGTCTCTCTCAAGCAACCCTGCAACCAAATAACAAAGAGTCTCTTGTGTCCCCAACACACCCAATACAATGGTAAATTGTATAGGTGCACTAGTTCGGCGAAGAGATGGTGATACAAGTGCAATATGGATAGTAGATAATAGTTTTTTTAATATGAAATAATAAAAACAGCAAGGTAGCAAGTGATAAAAGTGAGCGTAAACGGTATTGCAATGTGTGGAAACAAGGCCTAGGGTTCATACTTTCGCTAGTGTAAGTTCCCTCAACAATACTAACATAATTGGATCACATAACTATCCCTCATCATGCAACAAAGAGTCACTCCAAAGCCACTAATAGCAGAGAACAAACGAAGAGATTATGGTAGGGTACGAAACCACCTCAAAGTTATTCTTTCCAATCAATCCGTTGGGCTATTCCTATAAGTGTCACAAACAGCCCTAGAGTTCGTACTAGAATAACACCTTAAGACACAAATCAACCAAAACCCTAATGTCACATAGATACTCCAATGTCACCTCAAGTATCCGTGGGTATGATTATACGATATGCATCACACAATCTCAGATTCATCTATTCAACCAACACATAGAACCTCAAAGAGTGCCCCAAAGTTCTACCGGAGAATCACGACGAAAACGTGTGCCAACCCCTATGCATAGGTTCCCAATGTCACGGAACCCGCAAGTTGATCACCTTAACATACATCAAGTGGCACGTGGTATCCCATTGTCACCACAGATATCCACGACAAGACATACATCAAGTGTTCTCAAGTCTTTAAAGACTCAATCCGATAAGATTACTTCAAAGGGGAAACTCAATTCATTACACGAGAGAAGAGGGGGGAGAAAACATCATAGGATCCAAATATAATAGCAAAGCTCGCGATACATCAAGATCGTATCACCTCAAGAACACGAGAGAGAGAGATCAAACACATAGCTATTGGTACATATCCTCAGCCCGAGGGAGAACTACTCCCTCCTCGTCATGGAGAGCACCGGGATGATGAAGCTGGCCACCGGAGAGGGATTGCCCCCTCCGGCAGGGTGCCGGAACGGGTCTAGATTGGTTTTCGGTGGCTACGGAGGCTTCTGGCGGCGGAACTCCCGATCTATGTTGCGTTCTGGAAGTTTTAGGGTACGTGGAGTTATATAGGCGGAAGAAGAACGTCAGGGGAGCCACGAGGGCCCCATGAGGTAGGGGGCGCGTCCCAGGGGGTGGGCGCGCCCCCTACCCTCGTGAGCTCCTCCTTCCTTCCTTGACATGGGGTCCAAGTCCATCGGGTGGCTTTCATTCCAAAAATAACTTCTCTAGTTGATTTCGTTCCGTTTCGACTCCGTCTGATATTCCTTTTCCTCGAAACACTGAAATAGGCATAAAACAGCAAATCTGGGCTGGGCCTCCGGTTAATAGGTTAGTCCCAAAAATAATATAAAAGGGGAAAATAAAGCCCAATATTGCCTAAAACAGTAGATAATATAGCATGGAGCAATCAAAAATTATAGATACATTGGAGACGTATCAAGCATCCCCAATCTTAATTCCTGCTTGTCCTCAAGTAGGTAAATGATAAAAAAGATAATTTTTTTATGTAGAATGCTAATTGGCATAATTTCAATGAAATCCTTCTTAACTATGGTATGAATATTCAGATTAGAAAGATTCAAGACAAAAGTTTATATTGACATAAAAAATAATAATACTTCAAGCATACCAACTAAGCAATTATGTTTTCTCAAAACAACATGGCCAAAGAAAGTTATCCCTACAAAATCATATAGTCTGGCTATGCTCCATCTTCACCACACAACATATTTAAATCATGCACAACCCCGATGACAAGCCAAGCAATTGTTTCATACTTTTGATGTTCTCAAACTTTTTCAATCTTCACGCAATACATGAGCGTGAGCCATGGACATAGCACTATAGGTGGAATAGAATGGTGGTTGTGGAGAAGACAAAAAGGGAGAAGATAGTCTCACATCGACTAGGCATATCAACGGGCTATGGAGATGCCCATCAATAGATATCAATGTGAGTGAGTAGGGATTGCCATGCAACGGATGCGCTAGAGCTATAAATGTATGAAAGCTCAACAAAAGAAACTAGTGGGTGTGCATCCAACTTGCTTGCTCACGAAGACCTAGGCCACTTGAGGAGGCCCATCATTGGAATATACAAGCCAAGTTCTATAATGAAAGATTCCCACTAGTGTATGAAAGTGACAACATAGGAGACTCTCTATCATGAAGATCATGGTGCTACTTTGAAGCACAAGTGTGGTAAAAGGATAGTAGCATTGTCCCTTTTATTTTATTTTATTTTATTTTTTTATTTGGCCTTTCTTTTTTTTGGCCTTTTTTTGGACAATGCTCTATTGAATGATGATCATCACACTTCTATTTATTTACAACTCAATGATACAACTCGATACTAGAACAAAGTATGACTCTATATGAATGCCTCCGTCGGTGTACCTGGATATGCAATGAATCAAGAGTGACATGTATGAAAGAATTATGAATGGTGGATTTGCCACAAATATGATGTCAACTACATGATCATGCTAAGCAATATGACAATGATGGAGTGTGTCATAATAAGCAGAATGGTGGAAAGTTGCATGGCAATATATCTCGGAATGGCTATGGAAATGCCATAATAGGTAGGTATGGTGGCTGTTTTGAGGAAGGTATATGGTGTGTTTATGGTACCGGCGAAAGTTGCGCGGTACTAGAGAGGCCAGCAAAGGTGGAAGGGTGAGAGTGCGTATAATCCATGGACTCAACATTAGTCATGAAGAACTCACATACTCATTGCAAAAATCTATTAGTTATCGAAACAAAGTACTATGCGCATGCTCCTAGGGGGATAGATTGGTAGGAAAAGACCATCGCTCGTCCCCGACCGCCACTCATAAGGAAGACAATCAATAAATAAATCATGCTCCGACTTCGTTACATAACGGTTCACCATACGTGCATGCTACTGGAATCACAAACTTCAACACAAGTATTTCTCAAATTCACAACTACTCAACTAGCATGACTCTAATATTACCATCCTCATATCTCAAAACAATCATCAAGTATCAAACTTCTCTTAGTATTCAACACACACATAAGAGAATTTTATTATTCTTGTTTACCTAGCATATTATGATTTGAAGAAAATTACCATGCTATTTAAGACTCTCAAAATAATCTAAGTGAAGCATGAGAGTTCATCTATTTCTTCAAAATAAAACTACGACCATGCTCTAAAAGATATAAGTGAAGCACTAGAGCAAATGACAAACTACTCCGAAGGATATAAGTGAAGATCAATGAGTAGTCGAATAATTATGCAACTATGTGAAGACTCTCTAACATTTAATAATTTCAGATCTTGGTATTCTATTCAAGCAGCAAGCAAAGCAAAATAAAATTACATCTAAGAATAGTAAACATCATGTGAAAAAGCAAAAACTTAGGATCAACCGAAACTAACCGATAATTGTTGAAGAAGAAAGGTGGGATGCCAACCGGGGCATCCCCAAGCTTAGATGCTTGAGACTTCTTGAAATATTATCTTGGGGTGCCTTGGGCATCCCCCAGCTTGAGCTTTTGTGTCTCCTTAATTCCTCTCATATCATGGTCTCCCTAAATCTCAAAAGCTTCATCCACACAAAGCTCAACAAGGACTCCTGAGATAAGTTAGTATAAACCATTGCAAAAAACTTATCATACTCTACTGTAGAAAATCACTAAAATTATTATTCAACATTGCATACTAAATGCCTCTGCATATTTAATAGTCCTATCCTCAAATAGAATCATTAAAGAAGAAAACATATGCAAACAATGCAAACATAACAGCAATCTGCCTAAACAGGATAGTCTGTAAAGAATGCAGCAACATCCATACTTCCCTAGCTCCAAAAATTATCAAAGAAAATTCCCACTGTAGTAAATTTATCAGAGCTTAATATGAAAAAGGTTTCAACATTTTATCACATTCTTACTTTTCTAGGGAATTATTGCAACAGCGGTAAAATTTCTGTTTTCAAACAGCAACATGTATACTTGTAACATAGGCATAGTAAAGGCTATCAATGCCACTTTTATTGAAATAAGATATGCAAAACATTACTATAAATAACATAAAGCAAATCCTAACAAAATAAATTGACGCTCCAAGCAAAACACATATCATGTGGCAAATAAAAATATAGCTCCAAGTAAAGTTACCGATGAACGAAGACGAAAGAGGGGATGTCTTACGGGGCATCCCCAAGCTTAGGCTCTTGGTTGTCCTTGAATATTACCTTGGGGTGCCTTGGGCATCCCCAAGCTTAGGCTCTTGCCACTCCTTATTCCTTAGTCCATCGAATCCTTACCCAAAACTTGAAAACTTCACAACACAAAACTTAACAGAAAACTCGTAAGCTCCGTTAGCGAAAGAAAACAAAAGACCACTTCAAGTTACTGTAATGAACTCATTCTTTATTTATACGGGTGTTATATCTACTGTATTCCAACTTATCAATGGTTTATAAACTATTTTACTAGCAATAGATTCATCAAAATAAGCAAACAACACACGAAAAACAGAATCTGTCAAAAACAGAACAGTCTGTAGTAATCTGTAGCTAGCGCAAGATCTGGAACCACAAAAATTCTAAAAAAAATTGCTGGACGTGAGGAATTTATCTATTAATCATCTTCAAAAAGAATTAACTAAATATCACTCTCCAAATAAAATTGCAGCAATTCTCGTGAGCGCTAAAGTTTCTGTTTTTTACAGCATGATCAACAAGACTTTCCCCAAGTCTTCCCAACGGTTCTACTTGGCACAAACACTAATTAAACAACTAAAACCACATATAAACAGAGGCTAGATTAATTATTTATTACTAAACATGAGCAAAAAGCAAGGGACAAAAATAATATTGGGTTGCCTCCCAACAAGCGCTATCGTTTAATGCCCCTAGCTAGGCATGATGATTTCAATGATGCTCACATAAAAGATAAGAATTGAAACATAAAGAGAGAACCATGAAGAATATGACTAGCACATTTAAGTCTAACATACTTCCTATGCACAGGGATTTTGTGAGCAAACAACTTATGGGAACAAGAATCAACTTGCATAGGAAGGTAAAACAAGCATAACTTCAAAATCTTAAGCACATAGAGAGGAAACTTGATATTATTGCAATTCCTACAAGCATATGTCCCTCCCTCATAATAATTTTCAGTAGCATCATGAATGAATTCAAAAATATAACCAGCACCTAAAGCATTATTTTCATGATCTACAAGCATAGAAAATTTACTACTCTCCATATAAGCAAAATTCTTCTCATGAATAATAGTGGGATCAAACTCAACAAAATAACTATCATGTGAGGCATAATCCAAATGAAAACTAAAATCATGATGACAAGTTTCATGGATATCATTATTCTTTATAGCATACAAGTCATCACAATAATCATCATAGATAGCAACTTTGTTCTCATAATCAATTGGAACCTCTTCCGGAATAGTGGATTCATCACAAAATAAAGTCATGACCTCTCCAAATCCACTTTCATCAATATAATCATCATAAATAGGAGGCATGCTTTCATCATAATAAATTTGCTCATCAAAACTTGGGGGACAAAAAATATCATCTTCATCAAACATAGCTTCCCCAAGCTTGTGGCTTTGCATATCATTAGCATCATGGATATTCAAGGAATTCATACTAACAACATTGCAATCATGCTCATCATTCAAATATTTAGTGCCAAACATTTTATAGATTTCTTATTCTAGCACTTGAGCACAATTATCCTTTCCATCATACTCACGAAAGATATTAAAATGGTGAAGCATATGAGACAAACTCAATTCCATTTTTTATAGTTTTCTTTTATAAACTATACTAGTGATAAAACAAGAAACTGAAAGACTCGATTGCAAGATCTAAAGATATACCTTCAAGCACTCACCTCCCCGGCAACGGCGCCAGAAAAGAGCTTGATGTCTACTACACAACCTTCTTCTTGTAGACGTTGTTGGGCCTCCAAGTGCAGAGGTTTGTAGGACAGTAGCAAATTTCCCTCAAGTGGATGACCTAAGGTTTATCAATCCGTAGGAGGCGTAGGATGAAGATGGTCTCTCTCAAGTAACCCTGCAACCAAATAACAAAGAGTCTCTTGTGTCCCCAACACACCCAATACAATGGTAAATTGTATAGGTGCACTAGTTCAGCGAAGAGATGGTGATACAAGTGCAATATGGATAGTAGATAATAGTTTTTGTAATCTGAAATAATAAAAACAGTAAGGTAGCAAGTGATAAAAGTGAGCGTAAACGGTATTGCAATGTGTGGAAACAAGGCCTAGGGTTCATACTTTCGCTAGTGTAAGTTCCCTCAACAATACTAACATAATTGGATCACATAACTATCCCTCAACATGCAACAAAGAGTCACTCCAAAGCCACTAATAGCGGAGAACAAACGAAGAGATTATGGTAGGGTATGAAACCACCTCAAAGTTATTCTTTCCAATCAATCCGTTGGGCTATTCCTATAAGTGTCACAAACAGCCCTAGAGTTCGTACTAGAATAACACCTTAAGACACAAATCAACCAAAACCCTAATGTCACATAGATACTCCAATGTAACCTCAAGTATCTGTGGGTATGATTATACGATATGCATCACACAATCTCAGATTCATCTATTCAACCAACACATAGAACCTCAAAGAGTGCCCCAAAGTTCTACCGGATAATCATGACGAAAACTTGTGCCAACCCCTATGCATAGGTTCCCAATGTCACGAAACCCGCAAGTTGATCACCTTAACATACATCAAGTGGCACGTGGTATCCCATTGTCACCACAGATATCCATGACAAGACATACATCAAGTGTTCTCAAGTCTTTAAAGACTCAATCCGATAAGATTACTTCAAAGGTGAAACTCAATTCATTACAAGAGATAAGAGGGGGGAGAAAACATCATAGGATCCAAATATAATAGCAAAGCTCACGATACATCAAGATCGTATCACCTCAAGAACACGAGAGAGAGAGAGAGATCAAACACATAGCTACTGGTACATACCCTCAGCCCCGAGGGAGAACTACTCCCTCCTCGTCATGGAGAGCACCGGGATGATGAAGATGGCCACCGGAGAAGGATTGCCCCCTCCGGCAGGGTGCCGGAACGGGTCTAGATTGGTTTTCGGTGGCTACGGAGGATTATGGCGGCGGAACTCCCGATCTATGTTGCGTTCTGGAAGTTTTAGGGTACATGGAGTTATATAGGCGGAAGAAGAACATCAGGGGAGCCACGAGGGCCCCACGAGGCAGGGGGCGCGCCCCCTACCCTCGTGATCTCCTCCTTCCTTCCTTGACGTGGGGTCCAATTCCATCGGGTGGCTTTCGTTCCAAAAATAACTTCTCTAGTTGATTTCGTTCCGTTTCGACTCCGTCTGATATTCCTTTTCCTCGAAACACTGAAATAGGCATAAAACAACAAATCTGGGCTGGGCCTCCGGTTAATAGGTTAGTCCCAAAAATAATATAAAAGTGGAAAATAAAGCCCAATATTGCCTAAAATAGTAGATAATATAGCATGGAGCAATCAAAAATTATAGATACGTTGGAGACGTATCATCAATCCCTTCACGGTCACTTACGAGACTGAGATCTGATAGATATGATAAGATAATATTTTTGGTATTTTTTTGATAAAGATGCAAAGTAAAATAAAAGAAAAGTAAAGAGCAAAGGAAATAACTAAGTATTGGAAGATTAATATGATGAAGATAGACCCGGGGGCCATAGGTTTCACTAGTGGCTTCTCTCAAGAGCATAAGTATTTTACGATGGGTGAACGAATTACTGTTGAGCAATTGACAGAATTGAGCATAGTTATGAGAATATCTAGGTATGATCATGTATATAGGCATCACGTCCGAGACAAGTAGACCGACTCCTGCCTGCATCTACCACTATAACTCCACTCATCGACCGCTATCCAGCATGCATCTAGAGTATTAAGTTCATGAAAACAGAGTAACGCCTTAAGCAAGATGACATGATGTAGAGGGATAAATTCATGCAATATGATAAAGCCCCCATCTTGTTGTCCTCGATGGCAACAATACAATACGTGCCTTGTTGCCCCTACTATCACTGGGAAAGGACACCGCAAGATTGAACCCAAAGCTAAGCACTTCTTCCATTGCAAGAAAGATCAATCTAGTAGGCCAAACCAAACTGATAATTCGAAGAGACTTGCAAAGATAACCAATCATACATAAAAGAATTCAGAGAAGATTCAAATATTGTTCATAGATAGTCTTGATCATAAACCCACAATTCATCGGTCTCAACAAACACACAGCAAAAAGAAGATTACATCGAATAGATCTCCACAAGAGAGGGGGAGAACATTGTATTGAGATCCAAAAAGAGAGAAGAAGCCATCTAGCTAATAACTATGGACCCAAAGGTCTGAGGCAAACTAGTCACACTTCATCGGAGAGGCTATGGTATTGATGTAGAAGCCCTCTGTGATGGATGCCCCCTCTGGCGGAGCTCCGGAACAGGCCCCAAGATGGGATCTTGTGGATACAGAAAGTTACGGCGGTGGAATTAGGGTTTTGGCTCTGTATCTGATCGTTTGGGGGTACTTAGGTATATATAGGAGGAAGGAGTACGTCGGTGGAGCAACAGGGGGCCCACGAGGGTGGAGGGCGCGCCTGGGGGGTGCCTCCTTTATTTCTTGATGTAGGGTCCAAGTCTCCTGGATCATGTTCGGTGAGAAAATCACGTTCCCGAAGGTTTCATTCCGTTTGGACTCCGTTTGATATTCCTTTTCTCTGAAACCCTAAAATAGGCAAAAATAGCAATTCTGGGCTGGGCCTCCGGTTAATATGTTAGCCCCAAAAATAATATAAAAGTGGATAATAAAGCCCAATAGTGTCCAAAACAGTAGATAATATAGCATGGAGCAATCAAAAATTATAGATACGTTGGAGACGTATCAAGCATCCCCAAGCTTAATCCTGCTCGTCCTCGAGTAGGTAAATGATAAAAAAGATAATTTTTTGATGTGAAGTGCTACTTGGCATAATTTTAATGTAATTCTTCTTAATTGTGGTATGAATATTCAGATCCGAAAGATTCAAGATAAAAGTTTAATATTGACATAAAAATAATAATACTTCAAGCATACTAACAAAGCAATTATGTCTTCTCAAAATAACATGGGCAAAGAAAGTTATCCCTACAAAATCATATAGTCTGGCTATGCTCTATCTTCACCACACAAAGTATTTAAATCATGCACAAGCCCGATGACAAGCCAAGCAATTGTTTCATACTTTTGACATTCTCAAACTTTTTCAATCTCCACGCAATACATGAGAGTGAGCCATGGATATAGCACTAAATGTGGAATAGAATGGTGGTTGTGGAGAAGACAAAAAGGGAGAAGATAGTCTCACATCAACTAGGCGTATCAACGGGCTATGGAGATGCCCATCAATAGATATCAACGTGAGTGAGTAGGGATTGCCATGCAACGGATGCACTAGAGCTATAAGTAGATGAAAGCTCAACAAAAGAAACTAAGTGGGTGTGCATCCAACTTGCTTGCTCATAAAACCTAGGGAATTTTGAGGAAGCCCATCATTGGAATATACAAGCCAAGTTCTATAATGAAAAATTCCCACTAGTATATGAAAGTGACGAAATGAGAGACTCTCTAATATGAAGATCATGGTGCTACTTTAAAGCACAAGTGTGGTAAAAGGATAGTAACATTGTCCCTTCTCTCTTTTTCTCTCATTTTTTATTTGGGCCTTTTCTCTTTTTTTATGGCCTCTTTTCTTTCCCTTTTTTTATTTTATTTTTCGTTCGGAGTCTCATCCCGACTTGTGGGGGAATCATAGTCTCCATCATCCTTTCCTCACTGGGACAATGCTCTAATAATGATGATCATCACACTTTTATTTTGTTGCAACTAAACAATTACAACTCGATACTTAGAAAAAAATATGACTCTATATGAATGCCTCTGGCAGTGTACCGGGATATGCAGTAAATCAAGAGTGACATGTATGAAAGAATTATGAATGGTGGCTTTGCCACAAATACGATGTCAACTACATTATCATGCTAAGCAATATGACAACGATGGAGTGTGTCATAATAAACGGAACGGTGCAACATTGCATGGCAATATATCTCAGGATGGCTATGGAAATGCCATAATAGGTAGGTATGGTGGCTGTTTTGAGGAAGGTATATGGTGGGTGTATGATACCGGCGAAAGGTGCGCGGTATTTAGAGAGGCTAGCAATGGTGGAAGGAAGAAAAGTGCGTATAATCCATGGACTCAACATTAGTCATAAAGAACTCATATACTTATTGCAAAAATCTACAAGTTATCAAAGCAAAGTATTACGCGCATGCTCCTAGGGGGATAGATTGGTAGTAAAAGATCATCGCTCGTCCCCGACCGCCACTCATAAGGAAGACAATCAAAAAATAAATCATGCTCCGACTTCATCACATAACGGTTCACCATACGTGCATGCTACGGGAATCACAAACTTTAACACAAGTATTTCTCAAATCCAAAACTACTCAACTAGCACAACTTTAATATCACCATCTTCATATCTCAAAACAATTATCAAGCATCAAACTTCTCATAGCATTCAACACACTCATAAGAAAGTTTTTACTATTCTTGAATACCAAGCATATTAGGATTATTTAAGAAAATTACCATGCTATTTAAGACTCTCAAAATAATCTAAGTGAAGCATGAGAGATCAATAGTTTCTATAAAACAATTCCACCACCGTGCTCTAAAAGATATAAGTGAAGTACTAGAGCAAAACTATATAACTCAAATGATATAAGTGAAGCACATAGAGTATTTTAACAAATTCCAAATCATGTATGGCTCTCTAAAAAGGTGTGTACAGCAAGGATGATTGTGATAAACTAACAAATAAAGACTCAAATAATACAAGACGCTCCAAGCAAAACACATATCATGTGGTGAATAAAAATATAAGTCCAAGTAAAGTTACCGATAGAAGTAGACGAAAGAGGGGATGCCTTCCGGGGCATCCCCAAGCTTTGGCTTTTAGGTGTCCTTAGATTATCTTGGGGGTGCCATGGGCATCCCCAAGCTTAGGCTCTTGCCACTCCTTGTTCCATAATCCATCAAATCTTTACCCAAAACTTGAAAACTTCACAACACAAAACTTAAAGTACAAAATCTCGTGAGCTCCGTTAGCGAAAGAAAACAAAAGACCACTTCAAGGTACTGTAATGAACTCATATTTTATTTATATTGGTGTTAAACCTACTGTATTCCAACTTATCTATGGTTCATAAACTATTTTACTAGCCATAGATGCATCAAAATAAGCAAACAACACACGAAAACAGAATCTGTCAAAAATAGAACAGTCTGTAGTAATCTGTAGCTAGCGCAAGATATGCAACCCCAAAAATTCTAAAATAAATTTCTGGGCGTGAGGAATTTATCTATTAATCATCTTCAAAAAGAATTAACTAAATATCACTTTCCAAATAAAAATGGCAGCAGGTCTCGTGAGCGCTAAAGTTTCTGTTTTTTACAGCAAGATTAACAGGACTTTTCCCCAAGTCTTCCCAACGGTTCTACTTGGCACAAATACTAATTAAACATAAAAACACAACCAAAACAGAGGCTAGGTAAATTATTTTTTACTAAACAGGAGAAAAAAATAAAGAAATAAAAAATAAAATTGGGTTGCCTGCCAACAAGCGCTATCGTTTAACGCCCCTAGCTAGATATAAAAAGCAAGGATAGATCTAGGTATTGCCATATTTGGTAGGCAATCCATAAGTGGCTCTCATAATAGATTCATAAGGTAATTTAATTTTCTTTCTAGGAAAGTGTTCCATGCCTTTCCTTAACGGAAATTGGAATCTAATATTTCCTTCCTTCATATCAATAATGTCACATCCCTAGCTTCTGGTGCTGTCTGGTGTGTGCATCATGTTTAAATTCAAATGAAATTTGAATTGAGGAATTTTCAAAAGCCTGAGGAAACCTCTAAAAATAACCAACAATTAAATCTTCTCAAATGTGTCCAAGAAAATGTTCCTGTTATTCCATGGAAATATTGGTAAGAGGTAAAAATTAAACCAATATTTTTGGAGTCACAGAGATAATTATTTTGGCCATTTGAATTAATCCAATAACTATTTGCTTTGGATTTATATTTAATATATATTAAATATGACTCCAATAATTCTGGAAGTTTGTGAGTGGCTTTGTATATATTCTAGCAAGCCACATAAAAATCTACAGAATTTATTTAAATGATTTAGTTGCTAAACTAAATCAAAACAAACTACAGAAAATAGAAAAAAAGTAAAAGAAAGAGAGCAGAAGGACTTACCTGGCGCCACTTACCTGGCCCAACACTGTGCAGCCAGCAGCGGCCCAGCCCACCACTTCTCCCCCCCCTTGTCGCCTTCCTCCTCGCGCCAGTAGGCGCAGGCGCGTGGCCGGAGCGCGCGGGCACACGCCCAGGCCACCTCCTGCCTCCCTGCTTGCCTCCGCTACTCCTTGGAGACGCCACGCGGCTCCCTCGACCCTCCCTCACTCTCCCGCGTCTCTCCCTCCGTCCCTATCCCCCTCTGCTCCCTCTCCCTCTCTGCCCGAGCGGAGCCCGTCGCCACCGACGCCGTTCGCCACGGTCACCAGCCACCCCCTCGCTCCCTCTATGCATCCCTGAGCTCCGCCCTGACCCCGTGGAGCTACACACGCGACGCACGCGACCAGAGGAGGCCGCAGTCGACCGGAGCGTCGTCGTCTTCATCTCCGGTGCCCGGAGATCGCCGTCGTCAATTCGCCGTTGCAGAGGCGTCCCCGAGCCCACTCAGCGTCTCGTCCGACTCCCCGTGAGCTCCTCTTCTCTTCCCCTCACTCACCGCACCTGATTTCGTCCCCTAGCTCCATCTTCCACCACGGCCGAAGCTCGCCGCCGCCGTGCCTCGTCGCCGTCGTGGCCAGAGCCACTGTGGCTCGAAGCCGGGCACACCATCGTGCTCCACACCTCACACGGAGCACGTAGCACGCACCAACGCCTCCCCTAGCGCCCTGCATCGCCTAACCCGCCGTTGGCCGAACTCCGGCCGCCGCTCACGAGCTCGCCGTCGTCGGTACCGGCCACCACAGGCATGGCCACCACCACCATTCGATGCGCACCAGCAAGGGCTCTCCAACGAGCCCAAGCACAGCCTCGCCCGTGCCCTGTAGCGCGTTTCCGGCTCGCGCCGCCGTCTCGGGCCTCGCCGGCGTCATGTCGCCGGTGGGTTTGACCCCACTGACCCGGGATTTGACCCTGCTAATTAACCCTGTGACACTGACAGCAGGGCCCCACCTGCTAATTAATCCTAGATTAGTTTCTGTTTAGTTTTTAACTAATCCTAGTGGCCCCACGCGTCAGCTTTGACTAAGCTGACGTGGCTGTTGACTGGGCCCACATGTCAGCGACACTAATCAGCCCCAGTCACTGACCAGTGGACCCCACTGGTCAGGTTTGACCACCAGCAGCGTCTGTTGACCTGCTGACGTCATAGTGACGCAATGCTGACGCAATAAGTATTTTCTGGATTTAAAAATAAATCAGAAAATCCAGAAAATTGTATAAACTTCAATAAATCATAGAAATTCAACCGTAACTCCAAATTAAATAATTTATATATGAAAAATTATCAGAAAAATTCAAGGAATCCATCTGTACCATTTTCATGCATGTCAGAACAACTTATAGATGCTGTTTAGCACAAATCATACTAATGGCATTTAAATATCCACATATGGAGTTTGAATTTGAATCTTGGATTCAAACCAACTTCATTTAATCTGGTTTTAGGTGCATTAGCCCAAAACACATTCATATTGCCATGTCATAGCATGCATCATATTGTGCATTGCATTGATTGTGTTTCTTCTGTGTTTGTCGGTGTTGTTCCCCCTCGGTAGACGTTGTATCGACGATGTGATCGTTGACACTGATGAAGACTCAATGCTATCTTCAGAAGTGCCAGGCAAGCAAAACCCCCTTGTTCATTCCGATACAATCCTACTCTCTCGCTCCTGCTCTCTTTTACTGCATTAGGACAACACCGATTCATCTGTTACTTGCTGCGGTAGCTGAACCCCTTTATCCTCTGCATGACCTGTCATTCCACAGTAAATAGATGAAACCCACTAGCATGAGTAGGAGTTGTTTGAGCCCTGTTGTGCCTACTCATTCATGCTTGTTTGTCATGCCTGCTACTGCTTAGAGTTGAGTCGGGTCTGATTCATCAGGGATGAATCAGAGGTGTGTGAACATGTCCTACGGTGTGTGAGCTAAGCGTGTGAACACGATTTGGTAAAGGTAGCGGTGAGAGGCCATGTAGGAGTACATGGTGGGTTGTCTCATTGCAGCCGTCCTCAGGAACTGAGTTCTGTGTTTGTGATCCATGATTCAGCTACTACCACGCATTGGGCCCGAAACCAATGGACCCTCTCGGCTTCTTAATCACCCTTGTCCTCTGTCCAGGAGTTGCAAGTAGTTTCTGGTGTTGTAGTATGCTGGAGGCCGTGGACAGCGCTGACCGTAGGGGTGGGCTGTGATGCGGTAGGCACGTGGCACGGTGTACCGGGCGCCCGTTTGGTGTCTCGGGAACCCTGTTCACATCATTTGGGGCTGTGAGCGAAACTCCGGCCGGATCTCCTCATGGATGGAACCCGAATAGGCGATAAACCTGGACTAGAGACTTGAGTGTTTAGGTAGGCCGTGGCCGACACCCATGTTGGGCTTCCGCTTGAAGGTTGTCGAGTACATGTCGTGTAAACGGCGGTAAGTGGTGAGAGCGTGTGTGAAGAAGTACACCCCTCCAGGGTTAACATTATCTATTCGAATAGCCGTGTCCGCGGAAAAGGACTTCTGGGTTGCTTATATCAGTTCATAGACAAGTGAAAGTGGATACTTTAAAATGCGCAAGATAAGCGTGAGTGCTATGGATGGCGTTCTCATAGGGAGACGGGAGCGGATCCATAGTGGTGTATTGATATGGTGAATATGTGGACTCGTGTGCGCCACCTCAAAAGAGTCGCTTGCAGTCGTAGTTTAGGATAGCCACCGAGTCAAAGCTAGCTTGCTGCAGTTAAACCCCACCATCCCTTTGTTGACAATGATGCATATGTAGTTAGTTCTGATGTAAGTCTTGCTGGGTACATTTGTACTCACGTTTGCCTATTTTATGTTTTTGCAGAGAGACTTCGGTCTCACTAGTAGTTTCGCGTGGACTTCGACGTTTAGCTTGTTACCTCAGCTACGATCTTGTGCCCCGGCAGGATCTGGTAGATAGTCAGGCTTCTCAGCCTTTTTCATTTCTAGATGTCTGTACTCAGACATGATAGCTTCCGCTTGTGCTTTGACTTGTATGCTCTGAATGTTGGGTCGTGAGACCCCTGTTTGTAATATCTTGCTCCTCGGAGCCTATTGAATAAATACTTGAGTCGTAGAGTCATTTTGTGATGCCATGTTGTATTGCACATATCGGGCATATTGTGTGTATGTTATTGAAATGCTTGGTATGTGTGGGATCTGACTATCTAGTTGTTTATCTTTAGTAGCCTTTCTTACCGGGAAATGTCTCCTAGTGTTTCCATTGAGCCTTGGTAGCTTGCTGCTGCTCCGGAACACTTAGGCTGGCCGGCATGTGTCCTTCTTCGTTCCTGTGTCTGTCCCTTCGGGGAAATGTCACGCGATGAATACCGGAGTCCTGCTAGCCCAGTGCTACAGCCTGGATTCACTCGCTGATGACCGACACGTTCGATGCTGGGTCATGGATGCCTGTCCCTGTAAGTTTGTGCCACTTTGGGTTTACGACTAGCCATGTCAGCCCGGGCTCCTTATCATATGGATGCTAGCGACACTGTCATATATGTGTGCCAAAAGGCGCAAACGGTCCCGGGTTAAGGTAAGGCGACACCCGTGGGAATACCGTGCGTGAGGCCGCAAAGTGATATGAGGTGTTACATGCTAGATCGATGTGGCATTGAGTCGGGGTCCTGACAGCGTTGGTATCAGAGCTTGACTGCCTGTAGGATTACTAAGCCAAACTGGTCGAAGTTGAGTCTAGAAATTCTTTAGTTATATAAGGGAATTGATTGTGGGATGGAACGTAAGGCTCTTTTTACTCCTTATACCTCATGCCCTTATGATCCGAGTCATCTTATCTTTCCTACGGGGTTAAGAAACTAGGCTATCTCTTCTTTCTATCAGGATCACGTGTTACTAATCAGTGGACTTATAAGATTGTTGGATTTAAGTCTCAGTTCAGTTCCTACTACTTCCGTATGATAATTGTTGATCTCGGAACCTTGATATTGTGCTTCTAAGTGGTTATGCCACCATTTTTGTGAATGTCTCAAATCTTTTCCGAGCATTTACAGCCGTTATGCTGTCCGAGTCATCCCAGGTTTCTAAAGAGTCTGATGCATTTGCAAATCCTTTTGCTCCGGTTTCAATGTCTGTTAGGCCAGGTTAATCACACAAATTGTTGAGCTGAGGTACTCTACTGCCTCAACCTTTATGTTGGAGTTATTATTATGACCCTAGGTGTCTCAGGGGATCATCTAGTAGTCTAGCCATGATTTATGTTCCAGTGTGATGACTCTGGCCGTCATTATCGAAAGCATCCCGTGATGCCATTTAGTAGTAGGTATTCTATCCCTAGGTTTTGAACCCGAGATTCACCCTACTTGCTTCATGTTGATAGTTTTGCTCGTTCCTTTAGGTTATTAGTAACCTTTGCATTAGCCCTCGATGTTCGTGGTATTCCTTTCCTCCAAATACTATGAACCGCTTATGGCAGATGTTCCTCGCTGATCGAAAGATCACAATCAGAGTGCTCTCGATGGGTTCTCGATTCTACATTGTGACTCTGCCAGTTCTACCTTTCTGCATGTGTTATCCGGAAGAAATATGTGGAATTCGTTCGACATGCTAAACCATGCATCCACAACTCAGAAAATCGTATGTTCCTTTGAGTTGTCCCTCTTTAGTTGTCTTCTGACCCTCGTCTATCAATTGATAGTCAAGAGTATGCGTGCATTCGTTCGTCGATGCCTATTACCCTTGTGGTCCGCCAGGCCATTCTATTTCAGAATGAATAGGAGAAACAAACTCCAGTACCTCATCCATATTTAGGATTGGGTCAAAGTAGTTGTGTTCCGCAGATCAAGTTACAATTCAGCTTCTGGTCTGCTCTACCCTGAAGTATTACCTTCTTTATGACAGGAATTTCATGAGAATTGCACCACCTTTTGTGAATTCTTGACATAGTGATACTTCTCGCCATCCTTTTTCATTCCTCGGTTCCGTGTTGTTGCAGCCGGAGTGCCGACAAGTGAATCATGGTGTGTGAAATCAATACTCCCAGCAACCTCGTTGCTTGGTAGCTAAAGGATAATAATTTCATTCTTAGCGTGTTGGTTTTTGAATCATCCTTCTAAGACTGATCGTGCTACCTAGTCCTTATTTCGGTGCACCCTTCGATTGATGAGTTAGGATCTTGTCAAGTCCTCACTCATTTGATCATATCGTCTTGCCCTCAAAAGCGAGATTGTTCTCGAGCTTAGTAACATACCGGTGGTTCATGATTTTCTGAATATCTTCTCGGAAGTATCACCAGGTCGTCACCTGACCGTTATGTTGAGCTCAAGATCAAGTTGGTTTCTTGTGAACCACCTTCTCTCCAAGAATCGGTGTTAGATATCCCTGAGCTAGTTGGTTAAGCTAGACAACAACTTGGAGAGTTGGAGGATAAAAGCTTGCCTGACTTAGTTCGTTCCAAAGGGATAATCTTGTGTAGTGTGTGTTGAAGAAAGATGATATCTTCATCGATTGGTCCCTGTGATCAGTTGTTGGACCTATTGTCTTATCAATCCCTTGATTTGAGTGTGGGCTATCGTCAAATCAAATCAGTACCAACGATGCTCGTAATGTTGTCCTACTCGTGGTTGATCCCTCGAGCATACACCATTACATCTTTGGTCTGACCAATGCTATCACCGTGTTCACATGATGGTGAAAGTCCAGTGATATGGAAATTCCGATGAGTTGCTGTTGAGCCCATCAGTAGCATTTTGTCTCCCCCCATGAATCATGTTGAACATCAACCTAGTGTTGGAAACTTGTGTAAGCATTTCTTCGTGTTTCGTTCATGAAGTATATGTTTGGATGAAAGTAGTGACTTTCCCTAATTCATGTGCATATGATGCAAGTTGCCGCCATGAATTTGAGGAGGATTGTTTTGTTTCCTTGGAATCATCCCAAATCAGTCATGCACACGTGCGAAGTATTCTGTGGTCTGGAGACTTGCAACCTTCATTCCATATGTGTCCCGAGCACACCAAGCCACTGATTGATTTGTTCAAGGAGAAGAAGTTCCTTCATAAGAGCTAATCATATGACTTATGCAAGGACTTCGTTATCCACGGTGATGGTTCCCAACCAGAACTCGGTAGTGTTTTATTGTAAGACTACCATGTGATCATGTTTGTCTGAGACAACATGTTCACACGTGCGTAGCAGAACCAGCTCATGTTCTGGAGCTTGCTATCGTAGTTCATTCCCCGAGAATCTCGCAACGTCATCTCGTCGAATTGTGTTGCAAACTTTCATTTTTCTTCCTAGACTCGATGAGTCTGGAATATCCTAACACCAACCAGATCTGAATCTCAGGCAGATATGATGGTTGGAACATTTTCCAAGAACTATAATATTGGTCCCTCGATAACCGGTAAAGTGGATGTCATGGCCAACACACCCAACCGGAAGACCTATTATTATAATATCTTGATTGAGGAAGTTGGCCACCTCCCCATAGGGATTTCGTAGGATTTACTCCCTAGTTGCCCCTATGGATTTTGAGATCCCGAAGTCCGACCTTTTTACTTGATGTTCTAGATATCAAACCATATCTATGAATGGGTTACACTAGCACATCAAGGAGAACATTAGAAGCGGAGTGCTAAATGTCTCTCGGTCGATCATCCAGATTTTTATTTCCTTGGCCTCGCTAAGGTGAAATCTGAGAAGGTGTTATCTTCCTTTGCATCTGCATCGTCCATCGATGTTCATCATGGTGGTATGTTGTGTTGCCAGGATCCTTGACACGGATGTTGGTAAAACCTTGATGAATATGGAAATGCTCAAGTTCTTGAGAACACGCACAAGCGCTAGGTGTTATCATCAGCACTAACTGGGTTTGCTCTCAGTTTCCTCGGCAATGCTATGATCTTTTCAAACAGTGAATTCACTCCCTATTGTTGGGTTCTTCCCCAGTTACCAGAATCATTCCCAGCATTTGCATTTTGTTCCCAGCTTGCACCGCCAATGTGCCATTCTACCACGGGTCTCTTCCATCTCCGGTGATAAGCAAATTCATCCATTACGTTGTCTTCAACAAGGTAATCCACATCATCCAAGTCCGAGTATGCCATTCTACCGACCCCGCCAATCGATTGCTGTGATTTGCCTTCGGCTGATATAGAGAGTCTCAGTGATCTCTATATCAAAGGTAATTCTTTTTGCCACTTAAGATAATAATCTACGAATCACCCTTCTCCAGGATGTTTCGTCGTGGTGTCATGGCAATTCAACTCCTCGCTATGTTGACAACCGATCACCACATTCTTAAGTCTGGAATTGCTGTCTACCTAGTGAACCTCGTCACCTGCTCCACTCCGTCCCTCTGGAGGTATGCTTCGTCTCTCAGCTTGAGAGATGTTGCTATGTCACATTCCGGGAGTTAATCCTGAGTTGTTCGATCTTTGAGAAGATCGACCCTTCTAGAGTCTCCTTCTTCCCTCCGTGTCATGTTGACAGGATTTCTCAGAGCAAGACTTCAAGACAATAATGATGAATGAATCAACGTTCAACTGAAGTGCACCCTGGATCGTGAAGATTATACTAGTTTGCGTTTCCCCTTCACCTTACCCTACGCTTGAATCTCGAGACGAGATTCTTGTTTAGTGGGGGTGAGTTGTCACATCCCTAGCTTCTGGTGCTGTCTGGTGTGTGCATCATGTTTAAATTCAAATGAAATTTGAATTGAGGAATTTTCAAAAGCCTCAGGAAACCTCTAAAAATAACCAACAATTAAATCTTCTCAAATGTGTCCAAGAAAATGTTCCTGTTATTCCATGGAAATATTGGTAAGAGGTAAAAATTAAACCAATATTTTTGGAGTCACAGAGATAATTATTTTGGCCATTTGAATTAATCCAATAACTATTTGCTTTGGATTTATATTTAATATATATTAAATATGACTCCAATAATTCTGGAAGTTTGTGAGTGGCTTTGTATATATTCTAGCAAGCCACATAAAAATCTACAGAATTTATTTAAATGATTTAGTTGCTAAACTAAATCAAAACAAACTACAGAAAATAGCAAAAAAGTAAAAGAAAGAGAGCAGAAGGACTTACCTGGCGCCACTTACCTGGCCCAACACTGTGCAGCCAGCAGCGGCCCAGCCCACCACTTCTCCCCCCCCCTTGTCGCCTTCCTCCTCGCGCCAGTAGGCGCAGGCGCGTGGCCGGAGCGCGCGGGCACACGCCCAGGCCACCTCCTGCCTCCCTGCTTGCCTCCGCTACTCCCTGGAGACGCCACGCGGCTCCCTCGACCCTCCCTCACTCTCCCGCGTCTCTCCCTCCGTCCCTATCCCCCTCTGCTCCCTCTCCCTCTCTGCCCGAGCGGAGCCCGTCGCCACCGACGCCGTTCGCCACGGTCACCAGCCACCCCCTCGCTCCCTCTATGCATCCCTGAGCTCCGCCCTGACCCCGTGGAGCTACACATGCGACGCACGCGACCAGAGGAGGCCGCAGTCGACCGGAGCGTCGTCGTCTTCATCTCCGGTGCCCGGAGATCGCCGTCGTCAATTCGCCGTTGCAGAGGCGTCCCCGAGCCCACTCAGCGTCTCGTCCGACTCCCCGTGAGCTCCTCTTCTCTTCCCCTCACTCCCCGCACCTGATTTCGTCCCCTAGCTCCATCTTCCACCACGGCCGAAGCTCGCCGCCGCCGTGCCTCGTCGCCGTCGTGGCCAGAGCCACTGTGGCTCGAAGCCGGGCACACCATCGTGCTCCACACCTCACACGGAGCACGTAGCACGCACCAACGCCTCCCCTAGCGCCCTGCATCGCCTAACCCGCCGTTGGCCGAACTCCGGCCGCCGCTCACGAGCTCGCCGTCGTCGGTACCGGCCACCACAGGCACGGCCACCACCACCATTCGATGCGCACCAGCAAGGGCTCTCCAACGAGCCCAAGCACAACCTCGCCCGTGCCCTGTAGCGCGTTTCCGGCTCGCGCCGCCGTCTCGGGCCTCGCCGGCGTCATGTCGCCGGTGGGTTTGACCCCACTGACCCGGGATTTGACCCTGCTAATTAACCCTGTGACACTGACAGCAGGGCCCCACCTGCTAATTAATCCTAGATTAGTTTCTGTTTAGTTTTTAACTAATCCTAGTGGCCCCACGCGTCAGCTTTGACTAAGCTGACGTGGCTGTTGACTGGGCCCACATGTCAGCGACACTAATCAGCCCCAGTCACTGACCAGTGGACCCCACTGGTCAGGTTTGACCACCAGCAGCGTCTGTTGACCTGCTGACGTCATAGTGACGCAATGCTGACGCAATAAGTATTTTCTGGATTTAAAAATAAATCAGAAAATCCAGAAAATTGTATAAACTTCAATAAATCATAGAAATTCAACCGTAACTCCAAATTAAATAATTTATATATGAAAAATTATCAGAAAAATTCAAGGAATCCATCTGTACCATTTTCATGCATGTTAGAACAACTTATAGATGCTGTTTAGCACAAATCATACTAATGGCATTTAAATATCCACATATGGAGTTTGAATTTGAATCTTGGATTCAAACCAACTTCATTTAATCTGGTTTTAGGTGCATTAGCCCAAAACACATTCATATTGCCATGTCATAGCATGCATCATATTGTGCATTGCATTGATTGTGTTTCTTCTGTGTTTGCCGGTGTTGTTCCCCCTCGGTAGACGTTGTATCGACGATGTGATCGTTGACACTGATGAAGACTCAATGCTATCTTCAGAAGTGCCAGGCAAGCAAAACCCCCTTGTTCATTCTGATACAATCCTACTCTCTCGCTCCTGCTCTCTTTTACTGCATTAGGACAACACCGATTCATCTGTTACTTGCTGCGGTAGCTGAACCCCTTTATCCTCTGCATGACCTGTCATTCCACAGTAAATAGATGAAACCCACTAGCATGAGTAGGAGTTGTTTGAGCCCTGTTGTGCCTACTCATTCATGCTTGTTTGTCATGCCTGCTACTGCTTAGAGTTGAGTCGGGTCTGATTCATCGGGGATGAATCAGAGGTGTGTGAACATGTCCTACGGTGTGTGAGCTAAGCGTGTGAACACGATTTGGTAAAGGTAGCGGTGAGAGGCCATGTAGGAGTACATGGTGGGTTGTCTCATTGCAGCCATCCTCAGGAACTGAGTTCTGTGTTTGTGATCCATGATTCAGCTACTACCACGCATTGGGCCCGAAACCAATGGACCCTCTCGGCTTCTTAATCACCCTTGTCCTCTGTCCAGGAGTTGCAAGTAGTTTCTGGTGTTGTAGTATGCTGGAGGCCGTGGACAGCGCTGACCGTAGGGGTGGGCTGTGATGCGGTAGGCACGTGGCACGGTGTACCGGGCGCCCGTTTGGTGTCTCGGGAACCCTGTTCACATCGTTTGGGGCTGTGAGCGAAACTCCGGCCGGATCTCCTCATGGATGGAACCCGAATAGGCGATAAACCTGGACTAGAGACTTGAGTGTTTAGGTAGGCCGTGGCCGACACCCACGTTGGGCTTCCGCTTGAAGGTTGTCGAGTACATGTCGTGTAAACGGCGGTAAGTGGTGAGAGCGTGTGTGAAGAAGTACACCCCTCCAGGGTTAACATTATCTATTCGAATAGCCGTGTCCGCGGAAAAGGACTTCTGGGTTGCTTATATCAGTTCATAGACAAGTGAAAGTGGATACTTTAAAATGCGCAAGATAAGCGTGAGTGCTATGGATGGCGTTCTCATAGGGAGACGGGAGCGGATCCATAGTGGTGTATTGATATGGTGAATATGTGGACTCGTGTGCGCCACCTCAAAAGAGTCGCTTGCAGTCGTAGTTTAGGATAGCCACCGAGTCAAAGCTGGCTTGCTGTAGTTAAACCCCACCATCCCTTTGTTGATAATGATGCATATGTAGTTAGTTCTGATGTAAGTCTTGCTGGGTACATTTGTACTCATGTTTGCCTATTTTATGTTTTTGCAGAGAGACTTCGGTCTCACTAGTAGTTTCGCGTGGACTTCGACGTTTAGCTTGTTACCTCAGCTACGATCTTGTGCCCCGGCAGGATCTGGTAGATAGTCAGGCTTCTCAGCCTTTTTCATTTCTAGATGTCTGTACTCAGACATGATAGCTTCCGCTTGTGCTTTGACTTGTATGCTCTGAATGTTGGGTCGTGAGACCCCTGTTTGTAATATCTTGCTCCTCGGAGCCTATTGAATAAATACTTGAGTCGTAGAGTCATTTTGTGATGCCATGTTGTATTGCACATATCGGGCATATTGTGTGTATGTTATTGAAATGCTTGGTATGTGTGGGATCTGACTATCTAGTTGTTTATCTTTAGTAGCCTTTCTTACCGGGAAATGTCTCCTAGTGTTTCCATTGAGCCTTGGTAGCTTGCTACTGCTTCGGAACACTTAGGCTGGCCGGCATGTGTCCTTCTTCGTTCCTGTGTCTGTCCCTTCGGGGAAATGTCACGCGATGAATACCGGAGTCCTGCTAGCCCAGTGCTACAGCCTGGATTCACTCGCTGATGACCGACACGTTCGATGCTGGGTCATGGATGCCTGTCCCTGTAAGTTTGTGCCACTTTGGGTTTACGACTAGCCATGTCAGCCCGGGCTCCTTATCATATGGATGCTAGCGACACTGTCATATACGTGTGCCAAAAGGCGCAAACGGTCCCGGGTTAAGGTAAGGCGACACCCGTGGGAATACCGTGCGTGAGGCCGCAAAGTGATATGAGGTGTTACATGCTAGATCGATGTGGCATTGAGTCGGGGTCCTAACAAATAATTGCACCAATCGTTCTAAGGAAAGGTCTACCAAGAATAATAGGACATGAATGATTGCAATCTAGGTCAAGAACAATAAAATCTATGGGTACATAATTCCTATTTGCGACAATAAGAACATCATTAATTCTTCCCATTGTTTTCTTAATAGTGGAATCCACAAGGTGCAAGTTTAGAGAGCAATCATCAAAATCACGGAAACCTAACAAATCACACAAAGTCTTTGGAATTGTGGAAATACTAGCACCCAAATCACATAAAGCATAGAACTCATGATATTTAATATTAATTTTAATAGTTGGTTCCCACTCATCATAAAATTTTCTAGGGATAGAAACTTCCAACTCAAGTTTTTCTTCATAAGATTGCATCAAGGCATCAACGATATGTTTAGTAAACGCTTTATTTTGACTATAAGCATCAGGAGAATTTAGCATGGATTGCAACAAGGAAATACAATCAATCAAAGAGAAATTTTCATAATTAAATTCCTTGAAATCCAAAATAGTGGGTTTAGCAACATCTAGGGTTTTAATTTCTTCAATCCCACTTATCA
Source organism: Triticum dicoccoides (assembly GCF_002162155.2). Classification (NCBI taxonomy): domain Eukaryota; kingdom Viridiplantae; phylum Streptophyta; class Magnoliopsida; order Poales; family Poaceae; genus Triticum; species Triticum dicoccoides. The sequence continues at coordinate 527,609,358 of NC_041390.1, read as the reverse complement.
AATTTAGCATCAAGATCTAAAGACTCCGAATTTTTGGAACGCCTTCTAGGTAAAGGTGGATCATATTCAGTCACATCATTATCAAGATTCATATTGCAAAATAAATATTTAATAGGGGACACATCAATAACTTTTAGATCTTCATCTTTATTTTCATAGGAACTAGAAGAACACACTCTTATAAAGGCATCTTTCTTAGCACGCATCCTAGCGGTTCTTTCTTTGCACTCATCAATGGAAATTCTCATGGCTTTGAGAGACTCATTGATATCATGCTTAGGTGGAATAGATCTAAGTTTCAAAGAATCAACATCAAGAGACTCATTGATATCAACGTTCCTAGCCAACTCATCAATCTTAAGCAATTTTTCTTCAATCAAAGCATTGAAATTCTTTTGCGAAGTAATAAATTCTTTAATATTAGATTCAAAATCAGAGGGCATATTATTATAATTTCCATAAGAATTTTTGTAGGAATTACCATAATTATTAGAGGGATTACTAGGATAAGTCCTAGGATTAAAAATTTCCTCTATACGCATTGTTACCAAAATTGTTCCTACCAACAAAATTCACATCCATAGATTCATTATTATTCTCAATCAAAGTAGACAAGGGCATATCATTAGGATCAGTAGAAACACTTTTACTAGCAAATAATTTCATAAGTTCATCCATCTTTCCACTCAAAACATTAATTTCTTCTATCACATGAACCTTTTTATTAGTAGATCTTTCAGTATGCCATTGAGAATAATTAACCATAATATTATCTAGGAGTTTAGTAGCTTCTCCTAAAGTGATTTCCATAAAAGTTCCACCCGCGGCCGAATATAAAAGATTTCTAGAAGCAAAATTCAATCCGGCATAAATTTTTTGTACAATCATCCACAAATTCAAACCATGAGTAGGGCAATTACGTATTATTAATTTCATCCTCTCCCAAGCTTGTGCAACATGTTCATGATCAAGTTGCTTAAAATTCATAATGTCGTTTCTAAGGGAGATGATCTTAGCGGGAGGAAAATACTTAGAGATAAAAGCATCTTTGCACTTGTTCCAAGAATCAATACTATTTTTAGGCAAAGACGAAAACCAAGATTTAGCACGATCTCTAAGCGAAAAAAGAAATAGCTTCAATTTAACAATATCATTGTCCACATCTTTCTTATTTTGCATGTCACGCAAATCAACGAAGCTATTTAGATGGGTAGCGACATCTTCACTAGGAAGGCTAGAAAACGGATCTTTCATGACAAGATTCAGCAAAGCGACATTAATTTCACAAGATTCAACATCAGTAAGAGGAGCAATCGGAGTGCTAATAAAATCATTGTTGTTGGTATTGGTAAAGTCAGACAATTTAGTGTTATCTTGAGCCATCGTGACAAGCAAGCAATCCAACACACAAGCAAACAAAAAGCAAGCGGGCAAAAAGAGGCAAATAGAGAAAGAGAGGGAGGATAGAGAGAGAGGGCGAATAAAACGGCAAGGGTGAAGTGGGGGAGAGGAAAACGAGAGACAAATGGCAAATAATGTAATGCGGGAGATACGGATTGTGATGGGTACTTGGTATGTTGACTTTTGCGTAGACTCCCCGAAAACGGTGCCAGAAATCCTTCTTGCTACCTCTTGAGCACTGCGTTAGATTTCCTTGAAGAGGAAAGGATGATGCAACAAAGTAGCGTAAGTATTTCCCTCAGTTTTTGAGAACCAAGGTATCAATCCAGTAGGAGGCTACGCGCGAGTCCCTCGTACCTGCACAAAACAAATAACTCCTCGCAACCAATGCGATAAGGGGTTGTCAATCCCTTCACCGTCACTTACGAGAGTGAGATCTGATACATATGATAAGATAATATTTTTGGTATTTATGTGATAAAGATGCAAAGTAAAATAAAAGCAAAGTAAAAAGCAAAGGAAATAACTAAGTATTGGAAGATTAATATGATGAAGATAGACCCCGGGGCCATAGATTTCACTAGTGGCTTCTCTCAAGAGCATAAGTATTTTACGGTGGGTGAACGAATTACTGTTGAGCAATTGACAGAATTGAGCATAGTTATGAGAATATCTAGGTATGATCATCTATATAGGCATCACGTCCTAGACAAGTAGACCGACTCCTGCCTACATCTACTACTATTACTCCACTCATCGACCGCTATCCAGCATGCATCTAGAGTATTAAGTTCATGAAAACAGAGTAACGCCTTAAGCAAGATGACATGATGTAGAGGGATAAATTCATGCAATGATAAAAAAACCCATCTTGTTGTCCTCGATGGCAACAATACAATACGTGCCTTGCTGCCCCTACTGTCACTGGGAAAGGACACCGCAAGATTGAACCCAAAGCCAAGCACTTCTCCCATTGCAAGAAACATCAATCTAGTAGGCCAAACCAAACTGATAATTCGAAGAGACTTGCAAAGATAACCAATCATACATAAAAGAATTCAGAGAAGATTCAAATATTGTTCATAGATAGTCTTGATCATAAACCCACAATTCATCAGTCTCAACAAACACACCGCAAAAAGAAGATTACATCGAATAGATCTCCACAAGAGAGGGGGAGAACATTGTATTGTGATTCAAAAAGAGAGAAGAAGCCATCTAGCTAATAACTATCACTACAAAAAAATACACTTCTGTGATGATACGTGTTTGTCACAGTAGGTCGCATTTTCTTTCATGCATGTACATCCATGACGATTTTATGACAGAATCAAGATAGTCATAGATATGCTGTCGCAGAAGTGTTCCATGACATTACCAAAATTATCATCATGGAAGTGTCCACTTCCATGACGATAAATCGCGCGTCACAGAAGTGCTTTCGTCAAGGGTGACCGACACGTGGCATCCAACATAATTGGAACGCCGTTAAGCTATCGGGTCGGGTTTTGGATCCGATAACCCGTTAACAGCCCCGACCAATGGGGATTTTCCACGTGTAAAATCAGCATTGGCTGGAGGAAACATGTGTCGGCTCATCGTTGGGACAGATGTCATCCACTCATTGGACAGAAGGCGCCTATGATACGTCGACACGTGGCACGACCCAACAGAGGCCCATTCCTGTGAAAAGGCTGGCCCGATTGACTTTGTCAAAAGGTGCCGGGCCGGCCCATGGAAAGCCTGTTAACGGCATGTTCGCATATAGCCCATTTACAGCCCACTAACCCAAGGCCCGTTATGCCCTATTCGAATTAGGCCCAGTAGCGTCATCTGGGCCATCCAATATGATTCCATCCCGTTTTCACTTCTGGCCCATGTATGGCACATGACGTCTTTCGGCCCATGTGAGGCCCTATGTAACTCTTGGCCTATTAACAGCCCGTGGTGAAACTGGCCCGTAATGAACAATGTATCACTTTACACCCATTAACGGCCCATGGTGAAACTGGCCCGTAAAGAACAGTGTATCGCTTTATACCCATTAACGGCCCATTATTCCATTGGGCCGTTTCCAGCCCATGTTATCTTTCGGCCTTCTCAGAGCCCATTTATGCTTGGGCTATTTTCCAGCATTCGTCTACTTACGGCCCGTTACTGTCATTTTCTGCTTGTAGGCCAAATTCAGCCTGTGGTTACAGTCGGCCCGTTTGTGGTCCGTTAATACGTTGGGCCATTTTCATAGCGTCATCAAATACGGCCTATTAACGATGGCCCGTTATGGTCGGCCCATGAACGGACGATTCCAACTCTAGCCCGTTTACGACCAGAATGCGGTCTGTTTGGCCCATGTTTGGCCAATCGATCATACGGCCCGTATAAGGCCCATTGATGATACGGCCCATAGAAGGCCCATTGTTTCTACGGCCCATAGAACGCACACTGTTTCTATGGCCCATAGAAGGCCCACTGTTTATACGGCCCGTAGAAGGCCCACTGTTTCTACGGCCCGTAGGAGGCCCAATGTCACTACAGTAAATATTAGCCCATGGTTATTGTGGCCTAGTTTTAAAAAATAGGTTATTGCAGCCACTAGCAAACCGCAGAAAAAGAACTGCACTGACTACAAGCAAACAAATAAACAAGACAACAAGGAAATAAATAAGCAAGCAACTTACACTATGCTATCACAGCTATTACACATATTACATCCACTGGGCATCAAAGTTCGCCACCAGTACAAATATAGGGAACACAACAGCATATAAACGCCGCGGCAAAACAAGTCCAGAACTGAAACCACTTCAGAAGAGCTCAAAAAACAATATCATGGGTACCCATAATGCTGGCAAGATGCTTAACAAGCTTATTAACTTTCTCTTGTTTGGCGCTTAAGTCCTCCAGCGCTTGCTGTTGCACCAGAAAGTATGCATCTGAATTCTGTAGGGACTTCCTCGGTCCTTCGGCTTCCTATCACATAACATCTGATCGATGTCTTTCAACTTGAAGTTGAGATTCAAGAAGCCGAACTGATTCAGGCAACGAGTTCGAAGAGCTGGTGCTAGCAGTGGTAGCCAGTAACTCGAACACTACATCAAGACAGGACTTTGGGGTTGTCTTAGTGTCTTCAATATAGTTTTTATCAGCTTTCTTGGAGACCAACAGGGATGTCTCACTATCTTGAACCTTATCTGCATTACTTCCTTTACCATTGCATAACAGGGTACTCTTCTCCAATATTTTATCCGCGTTCTAAAAGAGAAACAAACAAACACATCTCAGGTTTACAATGTAGTATATGAAACTCATTTTGGTAAACCAATTCAGTAGTAAGGTGGACAAGATAACAGCATGAAACAAACATATATCTATGTAGTATGGTCACTGTATGGTATATATCATTCTAGTTTATGTTGCCAAACCAAGATAGATACAGTTCGAATCATATCTATTTAAGACAAAGCAGCATATACAGAATATAAGTGTGGGAAACTGCACAACAATAACAACACTTGTAATGTGCATGGCATGAGAACATACCTGTTTATTCAATTGAAACTGAAATCAACATAGAGCAAGTTACAATAGCAAACAGCCAAACACGTTGAAGAAACAGGTTTAAAACATACCTGTTGTGCCATTGGAGTTTAAAACAAGAAAAGTAATTGAATGTACATACATTGTAAGATAGACAGGTGAATGGATAGTAGGGAAGAAAATAGGGCATGAAATAATTTACATTTATGTTGTCTAAGCAAACAGAATAGTAGGACATAATTTCACATATATGATGGCTAATTAAACAGGATAGCATGACACAATTTCACATGTATGATGGCTAACTAAACAGGATAGAATGACATACTTCAAAATATGATGACTATGTAAACAAGATGACATGATATAACTATACGATGTGTCTATTAAAGTGGTTGGCATGCCATAAATCACAAACATGCCATTGATGGAAACATGATGGCATGATATAATTCACGGACAGAATGACATAATTTAAAATATGATGACTATGTAAACAGGATGAGATGATATAACTATATTATGTCTTTAGAAAATGGGTTGGCATGCCATAATTCAGATACATGTTGTTTATGTAAACATCATGGCATGACATAATTCAAATATATGATTTATATACTAAGGAAGTGAGCAGAGGGCAATCGCATATATGATGTGTCAACTAACGAGATGGCATTCAATATTGTGTATATGATGTAAAAACTAAGCATTGCAATATAACATATGCATTATATGAGTAATATAACCCTGCCAAGTTTGAGCATACACCTCAGGGGGATAATAGGACTGGTCATCTTCCTCTGAATCCTCCTCTGAAGAGCTATCTATAACCAGCAAGATATCTGCTTCAGCAGGTAGCATTGTGTGTTCTGAAGACCTTGTTTTCACTCCAGATTTCTCCATCACCAATTCAAATGGCTGATGCACAGGAAGAGCAGTTGAATATACAAACATTATCGACAAAAGCAATGATAAATACAAAAAAAGGACGTCATGATATAATTCACATATATGACGCTTGCCTAAACAACATGGCATTGCATAATTCACATACATAATGCCTTGCAACAAGATAACATTGCATAATTCACATATATAATGTCTTGCAACAAGATGGCATTGCATAATTCACATATATGGTAATTAGACACTAAATAGGTCACATTCACACAAAGCATGTCTAAACTAAGCAAATGACATAGCAATGCAAGATACCATACGCACAATATGAGCAACATAACCCTGCGAAGTTAGGTCATGCACCTCGAGGGGGGGGGATATGACTGGTCATCTATCTCTGAATCCTCCTCTAAGGAGCTATCCGTAACCAGCAAGACATGCACTTCGTCAGATAACATTGGTCTGCTCTGAAGACCTTGTTTCCACTCCAGTTTTTTCCATGACCGTGCCGAATGGCTGATGCACGGGAAGAGTAATTGAATGTACTAAAATTGTTGAAAAATTTAACACGTAATAAAAAAATGATGGCATGATATAATTCACACATAAGATGACTGGCTAACCAGGGTGGCATTGCAAAATTCACATATATGATGCCTGGCTAGACAAGATGGCATTGCATGATTCACATATACGATAAAGAAACTAAACAGATGGCATTGACACAAAGCACGTCTAAACTAAGCAGATGACATCTTTAATGTATACAGTAAGCAATGCAAGGCACCATATGCATGATATTACCAACATCAGCATGCCAAGTTAGAGCAAAGACCTCATGGGGTAAATAGGAGTGGTCTTCTCCTTCTGAATCCCCCTCAGAACAGTTATCTTCCTCTTGATTACGATCAGAAATGGATGGAGGGGGGCTGCCTTTGCGCCCACCATGGAATGACGTCTGCATGAAATTTTATTGCCACGCAAGGCTCGTCTCTTTTGCTCTACATGATCAGTTCCATTGTGTACAATAACTGGCATGCATAGGAATAAAACATAGTGAGATTATGTAAGGAGTGCATGCACAAATCCAGAGTGATGGTAGCAAACTGTGAATAGACCCAAAACCAATGATAGCAGGCAGATAATAGCTTTAGTTAAAAAATATAGATAATGGCTCCTTTAATGTTTGTTTGTACCCAACATGAAACTCATAGTAGACACCGGAGATTAACCAGGTAGTAGACAGATAGTACTGATTGCTGCCCCAATATGTACCCCACAACCATTTAAAAACTCAAGTTTCAGCATTAGTTTGGACCTGACTCGAAGTCTAATAGGTGAACACGACAATAATGTAGCATGTCATCATATTAAGCGACGCATAACGTAAGCAGGCATGGAAGAGTGCGACCTCTCTTGCGGACCCGTGTACTCCTCAAGGTCATCTGCTCAGTTGATGATGGTAATACAGTTGTCGTGGCTGCCGGCCGATGGGAAGAAGATCTGAGGCGGCGAAAGACAGTCTGGAGAGCGGATCCCTGCTGTGGTGAACCCTTCAATCGTTGGAGCAGTTGAGCTAGGGTGGAACACAACACCACAGGAGCAGGACAAACCACACAAGGTTTTCTTTGACACATATCTGTAACAGAAGTAATTGAGTAAGGGCTTGTTTGAATTTGAGGATTCTAACAATGCAGGGATAGAAAATAGACATGAATAGGATAGGAATGCACGTGCAAAATAGAGAATTTAAAAACACAGGATTTCTGCCAATCTAGGTGTTTGATTCACAACAATTTGAAGATCACAGGATGCAAAAAAGCATGGTGAGATTAAGTCAAACCACAAGAAAAATGTACGGTTATAATGCTATTATCTCTTAGTCTTGTGCTTGATGAATAGGAATATGAAAAGGAGGAGAAGTGGAAATTAGAATTCCTACGGTTTTTCTTTCAAGAAGACACTAAAGGAACAAATCCTACAGTTTTCCTTTGCTCCATTCCTTTGCACAAAATTCATGAAAAGTAGTACCATAGGAAACTTTCCAATTCTAATGTTTTTCATTCACTTTTCCTTTCAAGCACTGGCGATTCTAGTAGGCAGGCTTGAGCAAGGAAAATACTACACTAAAAAAATGTTTCTGTGCTACTTCTATTACTTTGGACCCAGGCCACTACCATACTAGCTCAACTCCCAGGCCCATCGACAAATGCACAGCTCAAACGCGTAGAGATAAATAATGATGGCGTTCAAGAGAGTCCATCACGGATAGCTAAGTTGCCTGGTACCTCACTGCTTGTCATATAGTAGGATAAAATAATCGTATTTCCCGTTACTACGAGTGCTCAGTGGACAATATATATAACATGTAGAGTAAAAAAGAGATGCAACAAGTGTACAACCTCTTTGGCGAAGCCATGTCGATCTCAGCGTGATTGGGTTGGTCGGTGTGGATGCTCCGGCTGACTTGGCTGTCGGAGGAGGGGAAGAAGATCTTAGGCGTCTGGAGATGGAGCCCGAGGTACTGCTCCGCTATGATGGAGGGTTTCGTCGTTGGAGCAGCTCCGATGAGTTGTACGACACCGAGGCTGAAGCGGGACAAGAGAGACAACGAACAACGTTAACCTGAGTGGAATTCTAATAGCATCTCCAATACATGACGTAAAATACATAACCACAAAGTGCTAGATGTAAAATACATCAGCCGCTCATCTCTGAACTTAACTGTCGAAACTGAATTTAACTGTCGAAACTGAACTTAACTATCGAAATTGAACTTAACTGTCGAAACTGAATTTTGCTGTCGAAACTGAACGCACTAGCAAGGTGAGGCTACACGTCGATTGACTGACTTTTTATCTCTGGTCAGTCGATTTTGCAGCCATTGGATATGAAATCAAGGGCCTGCGGTTCATCTTCAACCTCCACCCACCTGAGCTGCCAGCCACCACCGGCCAAATAGCAGCCCCCCGCCGCTCGAGGCCGGCGGTGCGCCGCCCCGCCCGCCCTGAAAACACTCCCACGCAACCGATCCGCCGCTACCCCAGCCATCCCTCTAGGCCCCCCTGTGCCGAGCTTTTTCTCCGGCGATCCCCACGCCACCGCCCCGCCAACACCCCGCCACCGCCGGCGACCACCACCCCCATCCTGAACCCTAAGTTGATAGTGGGGTACCTCTTCGGGGAGCCCCCTCCCCGCTGCGGCTGGTTCTTCCTTTACCCCGGTGAGCCCCCCCACCCCCTGAAAATCGACTGACCCAAAAGTCGATTCAGTCGACTGAAGTGTAGCTAAATCGGAGCAGCATCGCAAGCAAGAGCAAGAGCGAGAGCAGTAGCACGAGCAAGAGCAATAGCAAGAGCAGACCAGGCAGGGGACCGAGAGCAAGAGCAGAGCAGCAGCAAAAGCGAGAGCTAAAGAAGCAGCAGCTCCTACTGATGTGGACGTCGCCGCCGAGGGAGCGACGCCGTGGAGGAAGTGGCCGGCGACACCGCCATGGATGGAGCCGCGCCGTGTCGGCTCGAGACCAAGCGCCGGCAGCACCATGATATCGAATCAAGAAGAAAATGCGGCGATTAGTGTACAACATCTTTGGTGGCGCCGATTAGGCCGCAACTTCATCCGAGGAAACGGTGATGATGATGCTCTTACGGTGGTGCAGGTGAAGACGGCAGTGTGGGAATGGAGGTGGCGCAAAAGACGAGGGGAACGTCGGGGCAGCTCCTTGGAGGTGGAGGACGGGGTGCCTGAACCAGCGGGACGATGAGATCAACGACGGATCCTCATCCGGTACGGTGGATGAGGGACGTCGAGGTGTTGCTGTGGACGATGTCGTCGGGGAAGAGGCTCCGGCTGGGTGGCGGACGGAGCAGGGTGTGGGGTTTCGTCGCGGGTTTTCGCGGCCTCGGTGTACGAATGGGTGCGCGGATGGGATGACAGTGGGGAACCATGGCTTAGAGACGCGCTTGTCCGAAATGTGGGGTAAGTTACAAAAGTACACCGATTTGAGGCGGTTCTTTTGGTTCAGGGGTACCATGGGCATTTCACGTGTCGGGATTTCACAGGAGGTGGGAGTTTTCACGCGCGTTGTAATTTCGGAATAGCAAGGCGCGGGTTGAGATGGAGGGAGTTGTCGGAGCATAACAAGACAAAGATATATCTTAAATATTTCAGGCTAACAAGGCGCGGGTTGAAGAGGCGGGAGTTTCGCAGCATGATAGGCAGAGACGCTAGCTTGAATTTTCGGCATAACAAGGTGCGGCTTGAAATTTCGGAAGAACAAGCTTAACGTGTACCCAAAAAAGACAATTTGCACCTCAGCACGCACAACACACACACAAACACCATTTAGACTAGAGTAAGGTACACGTGCTTTGCACGCATGATATTTGGCAACCAAATTATGAATAAATACCACATTATAGCATGCAAGCTTTGAGTCATATATGCATGATGTAGATGTTCGTTTAATTCTTATAGTTCATTTCATTCAAAATCATCTAGTTTTTATAAGAAAGCTAATCTATTTTAAGATTCATGGAATTGTGCATCGCAAGACATAAAGTAAAAAAACAAATAATGGCAAATCATGTAGAAAAACATTTGGGCAATTCTGATACGGAAGATTCTAGAACAAATAAGAAGTGCTTGTGTTTTGATGTTTGTGCATTATGCTTAAGTTCAACCATGGAGTCTTCTACATTATACATGTGGCGAAATCTGGTGGAATCTAGATGATATCCAATGGCCAGTAGTGCTCAAATTTTCCATCTTTGGACCATCGGATTCGCCTCATCCAACGACCATCTTTCAAAGTTAAAGTTACCCGCACACAATAAAAAATATATAATATATAATATAATATATATAGGGGTATAGATATAGATATGTGATGCGAAAGCCGCCCATCATCTCCAATTAGAATAGTGTGTCCATGCACGGATGCGACGTGGCCAAATGATGTGTGCCATCAGTATCTCAAATTCAAATCAGTCTGACCTTGTTCAATGTGTATACATTACAACATGCTCGTTTCCAAACCACACCACGCAGATCTCCGTTATATTCATGCATGCATGGGTTTCAAACATCAGGATCTCTTATTCAAATATTTGAATTCAACTTTACATTGATTATGGCCTCACCTATTCTTTTACACCCACACAGTAGTCTTCTCTTTATAATTGTACCACTAACTTTCTCTTGTGCATGCATGCACACACACTACCAGTCGGCATTATCCATCGCACGCATGCAATCTTTTTCTTCAGGTCGGTCTCCCATGAAGGCACACATCCACACACATCCCCCTCTCCATCATATCGGGCATTCTTTATCTCTCACGCGTGCATGCGCAACGATCGATGTTCCTCTATGTATGTGTGTATATAGCTAGGTCTTTCATAGTTTTCCACACAAACCGATCAATCGATATATCCAGTGAGGTCTCACCCTCTTTCCCACGTCCACATCGATCAATCTATACCTCTCTACATAGGATTAACATATATAGCTAATACACCCACATTAATTATATATCCAACGTCCCCCTCTCATCATCCATGCCTTCCGCTTCATCTCTCAGACGCGTGCACAATGGCGAAGACAGGGGCAGTAAGGGCCCTGCCCCCCTCCCCCCTAACATCACTATATATCGAGGCTAATATGAATGTGATCATTAGACAATTGCTGCTAAAAATGGTTTAAGTTCATGAATTGACCCTCCTCTTAAAGGATTAGCAATGCTTGGCCCCCTAGCTCATTTATTTTTCATGGCTCCGCCACTGCGCGCAACAGCGCACGTGTTCGCCCCCTCTCTCTAAATATCCATCTCGCACTTGTGCATTCCTTCATAGTCTCCCTCCACTCGGCCCCTCGCACCATCTTCTATCCCCCACCGGATTTTGCCACATGTACAATCTAGCAGACTCCATGGTTGAACTTAAGCATAATGCACAAACCTCAGAACAACAGTGGTTCTCTTTTGTTCTAGAATCTTCTATATCATAACTGCCCAAACTTTTTTTCTAGTTGGATTGCCATTATTTGTTTTTACTTTATGCTTTACAACGCACAATTCCATGAATCATAAAATAGATTAAGGGCTTCTTTGATTCAAAGGATTCTCACAGGAAATTTGGAGGATTCTAATCATTAGGAATTTTTCCTACCTTGGTTGTTTGATTCGTAGGATTGTAAACCATAGGAACTTTTCCATATGATTCATTTGCACTAGATTTCATAGGAAACATCCCATCCACTCAAACCTCTTTGAAAGAATTCTGTGTTTTTTCTATGCACAATTGAACACTCGTACAATCCTATAGGATTCAAGATGACATTCCACTATAATCCCATGTTTTTCCTATTCCCGTGTTCTTAGCTTTTTTATAAAAACTAATTGATTTTGAATGAGATGAACTATAAGAATTAAACGAAGGGCTACATCAGGCATATATGACTCAGAGCTTACATGCTATAGTGTGGTATTTATTCATAATTTGGTTGCAAAATCTGATGCGTGCAATGCACGTGTACCTTACTAGTACTTCGAGTATGTGCAAAACACGTAAGTTAGAATACCAATGGCACGCTACACAGTGTCTCTCTTACAGTTCATGAAGCCACATGGCACATGTGGAGGCGTTGTCTCGACCTCCTTGCGTGGATTGATCACAGTGACGTGCTGCTGGTTCCAGAAGAATGTACTCGTCCTCCCTGAGCCATACCGGCGGTACATGCACGAAGCGAAGATGTGCACGCACGCCACACACGCACTCATTCCCTCGCACGCACACGCAGGTACACGGGCGGACGCAATTTTGTACCAAGATCCACCCCATGTGATAATTTGACGCGTGTAAAGTCATTCACTTCATTGATGGTCAATTAATACAGCGCATGCGAATTGAGTGGACGTGAGGGCGGAAGAAAGACATTATTACTCCACTGCGCGCATGCGAGTAGTTAAATCATGGGTTGCTAGTAGTACTTCCATTGGCCTCCTTCGTATTTTGTGCCAATTTTTGACAGTAACATAATATTTACGCATTTGAGCAGTGTAGTACTTGAAATTTATGTTCCGCTAAACTCATCGGGAGACATTTTGGGCCTCAAAACCAAAACCATCAATTAATCTTTACCTTGTTCCCATCACATTCGAAAGCCTGCTCACACCTACTAGTACGTACCAAACCTGAACGTGTTCCCACTATGCAGGTATTAGTACTAGTGCTAGTACTTAGGTTATAAAAAGGGGAACTACCTAACCGAAAATTACTCTACCTTTCCTCCTCATAAGTGCTTCTTCTTTGTCCGTCGTTGCCATGGCCGGTGAGCAGAGCTCTAGGTCGAGAACTACTCGTAACAAGGGAGCGGCAACCAAGGCTGCGGAAAAAAAAGAGAGGGCTCGCCGCCACGCAGAGACCCCGAAATATCTCTCATGAGCAGGCGATGGCTCCCAGGAGCACCCTAGCCGCAGAGGCGAACATGCCGAGCCGGCGGAGCTGGAGTCGTTATCCCTCGACGGCATGCACGATCAGCTCAATAAGCACCTCAATAAGCAGAAGGAGTTCATCCAAGGCTTGATGGAGTTGCTGAAGGAGAGCCTTGATGACATGCTCGCTGAGCTCAATCAGCAGGGGGAGTTGACCGCCGGCTTGGTGATGCTGCTGAAGAAGAGCATTGCCTCGGAGAAGAAGGCAACCGACGAAATCCTGTGACTTCAGGAGGACAAGGTGAAGCTCTTCCACGAGATCGACCTGTTGAAGGAGAAGAACACCGGCTGGAAGAAGCTGCATGAGAATAGTAGTTCCTCGACGAAGATGCTGCAGGCCCTTGTCATGGAACAGAAGGAGGAGTTGGCGAAGCTCCGCATCGAGCACCCGACTGCTGTCAAGGTACGTAATGCGACCGTGGAACAGATGATGAAGGCTCACGTCGAGAAATCCCGCGTCATGGACAGAAAGAAGAAGATGGCGGAGGAGACGTGCAAGGAGATGGAGGTCGTGGAGGCGATGAAGAAGCGGTTATGACTCCGCGGCGAATTAGATCATTTGGGGTGATAATCTTCCTTCTTCTTTTGCTCCTGTGTTTCATCTTTTGCTTCGGGTGTTTCGCCGCACGTGTCACGTTCTCTGCAAGGCATGAATAGAACAATGTTTTTTGAGGGAATGAATAGAACAATGCTAACAATGAGATGACTAGCAAATTAGATCATTTTTATCGCCATATGGCACTGGGCTGCCGTGTTTCGTGCTCCTCCGTCACAGTACTACTCCAGTGGAAAACTTGAGTATACCGCAGGGTTCTTTGCTCCTCCTCGATCAGGTCGTCGGCGCATTTATACAAGCAGTCAAATCACAAGACCCCGCCTTCCAGCAGTAATGAGCCGTCAAATCACAAAGGCCCTCGCCTCTCGTGAAACCGACCAAGCTAGACTGCCCCGCCCTCTAGCCTTTTAAAAAATGTATACTTTTGTACGGCAGTAATATCGATGGATTGCGCCATGGAGAAAAACTTGAAATTAAAAAAAAGGTGGTACATATAGAGAGCGCTCATCGCCAAATTATGCATACAGTACTATTAAAAAGGCTAGTCACAATAATGGTGTCCAGCACAACCCACCCCTCAAATAAAACTAAGAGGGTGCTTGGATACGTTTTAGTCCCATGACTAAAAGTAGTGGGACTAAAACATGCTAGCCTCACCCATGCTTGGATCCAAATACTAAAAAGGATAAAATCAAGTTAATGAGCATTTATTATCCTCCAAACCCTCCAATACAGAACTCGCCTGTGTTAAAGGAGAGGAGTTAAATGAGTAGAGAGAGGACTAATCCACATTTTAGTAGGGGTACCCCTGACTAAATTTTTTTAGTCTCAAGACTAGTTTTAGCCCCTCTTTAGTCAGGGGTGCTTGGAACTTTAGCCTCTTAAAGAGACTATTTTTAGTCAGACTAAAATAAGTCCCTTGGATCCAAGCACCCTCTAAGCATCCTGGAATTCTTTGACAAAACTAAGCACCCTGAAATTCTTTGACAACTAAACTGCTGGCTATATGATGTTGACCATATATATTGTACGTATATAATGTGAAGAAACGAGTGGTAGTACTATACCAACTAAAAGATGAAATGTAAGAAATACTAGTATGTACATACTGAAGAGTTAAAGTAACGAGAAGAAACATAACATAGTTCTGCTGGGGGCTCAGCACAACACACCCCTCAAATTAAATTAAGCACACCTGAAATTAAACTTTGCAACTATTCTGGTAGACACTGCATTAGAACCACCATGAGCAACGACACTGCCACCTTACTCGGAGTCCTCGTCCACGTCCTCGACTTCGTCCTTGTCCCTCTTCCTCTTGGCCGATACTTCTTTGCTTGAACCGCACACTTGGCTATTGCTCTTCATCCAACCCTTGTAGATATTGAAGCAAAGGTAGCCATCCATTGCAGCATAGTGGATGTGGTCTATATCTAGTACATTCCGTTGCCATGCATGACGACGAAATGTGTATGGAGGTTTCTCTAGTTTACCGTACGAAGGATGAACCATGGCTCCTATCAGGGTCAGCATTGAAGGCTGATGAGAGGACACCAGCTGATTCTTCTAGAGGTCGAAGGTGTTTCCTACAACGAGGCCTATCCGACGCAGGACTTCTTTGTTGTTACCAAAGTCTACAGTAACGAATTTTACTAGGTTGCTCTTGAGGAAGTCCATAAAATCCTGGCACTCAACATCGTCATGGCATATTTGGTAGACCAAGCATAAGTCATGCACGCAAACCTGGATCATGGCGGGCTTCTTCCTCTCTTCGTCCTTTAGATCCTTCTCTCGTCCCACAACTGTTGTGTACTCAACATCTAGCCCAGCGACCCACTCATCATCTAAGTCTTCGAACATGCGTCTGAAGCGAGAATGGCATCCTTTCACCATCACGGAAGAACGGGTGTAGATGATGTCGAACTCATCGCCGGTGATGGTTCTAAACTTGTACTCACCGCCGATCGTGGAGATTTGGGACGCCATGGATTTGGGAGGAGGGTTAGGATTAGTGGAACTGCCGTAATGTGAATGGACGGGACGACTAGGAGCGAACCACCATAGTATTGCAGGGCGTGCGGGGACGAGTACGAGCGAACTGCCAGCGTGCGAACAACAGGGTAGTGGCTTTCCATTCCCCCATGATACGGGCTTCTGAGAGCCCTTGGATCTGAGATCGAACGGTTGCATGGCGTGATTCTAGACCTATGGGTGAATATCCTATCCTTGAGGGTTATTCTGCAAATTTTTAGCAACTTAGCATGCGACCGTTTGATCTCAGATCCAAGGGCTGCCAGCAGCCCGTATCATGGTCGCGCCTACCACGACTGTCGCGTCGCTCACGCGGTCGCGCCCTTGGGGATTTAACACGGTGCGTTAGGCTATCTGATGTTGGCATGTCATACATAGTCATCACTTAGTCACTCATACTACAACAAGGTTGGCTATAAGTGTATTTTTTTACTCCTCTCTATCTCTTTCTTCGTACTCCCTCCGTCCCATAATATAAGAATGTTTTTGACACTAGTGTAGTGCCAAAAACGTTCTTATATTATGGGACACAGGGAGTACTAGTATTTATTGCATTTGCCAAGGAGTGACCTCTTCCAATGAAATGGTGTTGCTAAGTTTGCTTCATTTATTTAGCTATAGACTCAAAATTGTCTTTTCACCTAGGTACACGCGCTTAGCACCATTTCTTCCTTGGGTCACCAAACTAGTCTCTCTCTTCTTGATTAACTTGCCACATCAGACTTTATGCCTATGTGGCAAGCTTAAGCACCTGTAGGAGCAAGTAAAAGTAAGTACAATAGTGCGCTTTACATGGCATTTTTGCATATGTGGAGGAAAGAGAGGCAAGGAAAAAGTGGAGAAGTGGGCTCTCATGCAAGAGCCAGCCTCTACTACATGGTGGAGCATTGGGAGAGTGTCGGTGTCAAAACCGGCGGATCTCAGGTAGGGGGTCCCGAACTGTGCGTCTAGGTCGGATGGTAACAGGAGGCAGGGGACACGATGTTTTACCCAGGTTCGGGCCCTCTCGATGGAGGTAAAACCCTACGTCCTGCTTGATTAATATTGATGATATGGGTAGTACAAGAGTAGATCTACCACGAGATCAGAGAGGCTAAACCCTAGAAGCTAGCCTATGGTATGATTGTTATTCGTCCTACGGACTAAAACTCCTCGGTTTATATAGACACGGGAGAGGGCTAGGGTTACACAGAGTCGGTTACAATGGTAGGAGATCTACATATCCGTATCTCCAAGCTTGCCTTCCACGCCAAGGAAAGTCCCATCCGGACACGGGACAAAGTCTTCAATCTTGTATCTTCATAGTCCAGGAGTCCAGCTGAAGGTATAGTCTGGCTACCCGAACACCCCCTAATCCAGGACTCCCTCAGTAGCCCCTGAACCAGGCTTCAATGACGACGAGTCCGGCGCGCAAATTGTCTTCGACATTGCAAGGCAGGTTCCTCCTCCAAGTACTTCATAGAAGATTTTGAACACAAAGGTAGTGTCCGGCTCTGCAAAATAAGTTTCCACATATTGCCATAGAGAGAATAATATTTACACAAATCTAATCTGCTAACGTATTCCATAGCGTGACATCACACCACGGCCAAGTCTTTATTCGAATCATTTTACTGTCCCACCTCAGCACGTTTAGCGAGGCGGTTTCCTTGGCACGTCTTGTTAAAGCAGAGATCGTGTCCCCTTATTCCGGGATTCTCATCAATACGGGTGTGGGTAACCCAACCGCGCCATTGACTATGGTGCTTGGGAGATAAGAGAGTTTTACCAGGCTGACGGGGGCGCATAGTCGCGTCCGCCCATATAAGGGGATAAGGATCCACCTTTTCATCCACGCCTTCTTCCTCCTTTGCCTATCCATTTCCGTGCACTCGAGCTCCAGCGCCCAAGTCCGCACACCCCACCTCAACCTTCTCTAGCCATGTCCGGAGCGGGAGGCAAGTGGATGGTCTCCTCCGTCACGGAGGGACACATCAAAAGACTGAGGAAGGCCGGATACTTGTCTAACGACATTGCGCACTGGCTTCTCGAAGAGGGACAGCTCATCCCCACCCCTAGGCCCCATGAGAGGGTGGTGTTCCTCCCCCATTTCCTCCGTGGACTGGGCTTCCCTCTCCACCCATTTGTCCGGGGGCTCATGTTCTACTATGGCCTGGATTTCCACGATCTGGCCCCGAATTTTGTCCTCAACATCTCGGCGTTTATCGTCGTGTGCGAGGCTTTCTTCCGCATCCGCCCCCATTTCGGCCTATGGCTCAAGACTTTCAATGTCAAGCCGAAGGTGGTGCGCGGCACCCAAGAGGAGCGCGGAGGCGCCATGGTGGGAAAGATGCCCAACGTCCTATGGTTCGAGGGCTCCTTCGTGGAGTCCCTAAAGGGGTGGCAGTTGGGGTGGTTTTACATCACCGAGCCGCGTGACCCTGAATGGGTCGCAGCCCCCGATTTCCGATCTGGACCCCCTACGTGGCTCGCCTCCTGGAAAGAGACGGGCCTGTTGTGGGGTAAAAAAGGAGAGCTGACCGGACTCCAAACATGCGTCCAAACCCTGGTGGACACGAATCTCAAACTTGTCAACGTAGTCCAGGTTATGCTCATCCGCCGGATCCTCCCATGTCAACAACGAGCTTTCAACCTGTGGGAATTCGACCTGGCGTGGCACCGAACTCTAAGCAGGCTCTTCGACACGATGTACGAAGATGCCTGGAAGGTGCTTTTCAAGGGCGCCGAGGCCCCCGCATCCGCTACCGAGGATTGCGGATTCAGCACGCAGCGTCATGCTCGTGCGGTAAGCTATTTTCACCTTTTACAGGGTATTAGTTTTTCATAGTGTGACTCCATGTGGGATCTAAGTTCCCTTACCTTTGACAGGATTGGCAGGAGACGTCCGGACAGATCAACTGTCTGGCTCCTTTGCCCGAAGGCCCAGCGGACGCTCGCTTGGCGAAGCTGCTGGCTCTGGCACCTTACGTGGTGCCGGAGAAGAAGGCCAAGAAGAAGGCCACGGGGACTCGAAAGAGCGCCCGGTGCCAGGAGGTGTCGGATTCACCATCCGACGACTCCAAGGCGCACTCCTCCCATGAAGACGAGGAGGAGGAAGAAGAGACCTCTCCCCCTTCAGTGGGGGAGGGAAGAAAAGGAAGGCCGCCCCAACCAGGGAGGCCGAAGGGTCCAAGAGGGGGAAGACCCCTCCTCCGGACTACTCCACCAACACCGACGACGACGAAGAGGAGTGCCCGCACAGGGCCAAGCCCCTGGCGAGATCGTAAGTATCCGGATACCCGAGTGATTCATAGTATTCCCCCATTGCACAGCTTTTCCTTACGTCAAACGTGATTGTGCAGTCCGCCCAAGGCCGGGCTCGACGAGTCGTCGAGCGGCTCCCTGGATTCGTCGGATGTGAATTCGCTTCCGACAGCTTCCTCCCCCACCCTACGGACGACGCCGAGGTGGCGTCCCAACAGGTTCAAAGCCAGGAGGAGGTGGTCCTGGAGGCGCCGCAAGGGCTCCAAGTCCGGCCTTGAGCCGGACACTGCGCCGGAACCTTCAACGGTTCCGGACTCCGGTAGGCAGCCTCCTTCCAAGAGGAGCAAGCCTGCTGAGCCGGCGACCTCCGTCCATTCGGAGGCACCGGACAATTTGCTGGAGACGCTTAACGGCGCCTCCATCGACGAGGGGCACTGCACTATTATGAGTGCGGTGATCCAGAAGGTTCAGTCCGCCAAGAGCGGACTGGCTGAAGCCTGTGCCAGCCTTCTAACATGCTTTGAGGTAGGTAAAGAATATGTAAAAATATTACCACATAGACAGTAGCCCCTGATGCTCTGTTCGGTGTTCGGAAAGAAAAGCCGAATAGAGGATCTAATAATCGCAGGAGTCTAGCATAATCAAGTCAATATGCGTATGCAGGCTTCGCTGCTGGCCTCCGCCGCACTGACTGCGGAGGTGGATACGCTGAAGCAGAACCTCGCGCGGTCCGAGAACGAGCTCGGCCATGCCAAGAGGCAACTCGAGGAGAAGGAAGGTAAGTAATACATTGCGCAATTATATAGAGAAGATGTGGTTGCAAAAAATGACAGGATCAACGTGCTATTATAGGGGCCACGGCCGAGGTGGCAACCCTTAAGCAAGCACTGTCCGTGGCTGAAAACAAGGCGGCCGCGGAGCGCACGGAGAGAGAGAAGCAGGAGGCGCGGGTGGAGGAGGTGCAGAAAGAGCTCCAGGCTCTCGTGAAAAAACACGAGAGTTTGGAGCTTGACTCAAAGACGCAAGCGTCCGAGCTTGTGGCAGCCCTCAAAAGCGCGAAGTCTGCCAAGGCCGAAGCCCAGAAAGCCCCGAGTCCGGAGCTCTCCAGGAGCATTCACAGATTTGCCCCACAGTGCGTCTGATGCCGCCGCCTACTACCGAGCCGAGGAGGGGAGCTCGACAGAGAAGGTGTTCTGGTCTCAGTATGCTGAGGCCGGACACCTGGTGCCTTTGAGTGACCAGCTGAAGCAGATGGTCGAGCTCCACAAGGTTGTCGAACAGACCGTAAAGGGCCTCCTAGTTCGGCTGTGGCCTGGAGAGGCTCTGCCTGCGAGCTACTTCAGGCTGGTGAGGCGGCTGGTGGATGCCTGTCCACGGCTTGAAGTAATCAAGCGCTCCGTCTGCATCGAAGGTGCCCGTAGGGCGCTTGCCCGTGCTAAAGTGCATTGGGGCAAGATGGATGCGGAGAAGCTGGTGAAGGACGGGCCGCCGCCGGGCAAGGAGCATCGTGTCCCGGAAGCGTATTATGAGGGCGTCCTGAAGGGTGCCCGCCTTATAGCGGATGAATGCTCCAAAGATGTAATTTTTGAGTAAACACGCATTTGTGATCCTGTACGCTGAAAACTTGTTCATATGCGCTAAGCAATGCTTTTGAATTTAAAATATTACCTTTTGTGCGGCTATTTATCACATTTGAGAGATGGCGATTCGTCGGCTTCTGCCCCCATGCCACGAGTGCTGGGGTGTTCGGGATAAACATGACCGCTCTTTTTCCCATTCTTGGGTCCTTCGAGGGAGGCGCTCAACACAACGAACAAGGCAATCAGACTATAATGCTTGAACACTCTCACTTAGCCATAGAATTCTATAATTTTAAATTTCGGTGAAGCCCCTAGTGTTCGGAAGACCGAGTTCGGGGCGCTATCCATGCCTAGGCCGGACAAAGCCGACTCCTCGCTCTAAGCGGCATAAGTCTTTAGGGACTCGAAAACCTCTCGAACAGCGACCAGCTCTCGCCTCATCATGATGGTCAGTTTTAGCTTTCTCTACTGAGGTGCTTAGCCCAGCTCAACTGGGGCACAATCGCAGTAGTTCTCCTAGTGCTACCTTAGCCGATATGACGGAACGCAAGGTACTAAAACATAGGAGCCGGGCAAACCCAACTATTGACCCAAGACATGATTTGGAGCCGATGCATATAATGCTATAAGTTCGGGGTGCCGCACTTGGGTAAGTGTTCGGACTTCTCACACCATGTTGTGGGGGTACTTAAGCCCCTGGCGTATTGGCTGTACCAAAGTGTACGGGTGCAACATGTCATTAATGAACATATATTCGTAAAAAAGAGGTAATGCAATAATAGACGGAAGCTATGCATTGTTTATTTTTAAAAAGTTGCGATTAAAGCAGAACGATACAAATAGTTTGATAAGCAAAAGATGGGACTATCAAATATGTCCTTTCCAGGGGCAAGCTGCGGAATGTTATGCGAAACAGGTATACTGCTCGTTGTAGAGACCACCTTAGAGTTCCGTAGTGCGGCGTAGCTTTCTGCTTCCCTGGTTGTATCGTTTGTGCGGCAATTGTACTGCCGGACAAGCCTTCCAAAGAATGGAGTCCTGAAAATAAGAGAAAATTAAGAAATCGGCAGCCCCTAGTGTGGTTTAAGCCATGTTTCGGGCGTGCCGTGATGGTGCCCCTCCCCCTGTGCCCATGGTATTTCCAGAGCGTAGTTATGTACGCACAGCACTGGTTTCGCAAGTTCGCGAGGGATGGGGTTGGGGCCGCATTGCTACGCTTTCTCTGAACGTGTCGGGCGGTCTTGCTGTAGGTTACTCCGGCGCGCTTGATGGTGTCCGGACGTTTAATGGCCGGACTAGAGAATTGCCTTGAGAGGCTGCTTTGTACTTCCGCTGCGATAGCCGCCGTATGCTCCTCCGTTCGGAGAGAGCGTTCGGTGTTTCCATTGACCGTCATGACGCCTCGAGGGCCTGGCATTTTGAGCTTGAGGTATGCATAGTGCGGCACCGCATTGAATTTGGCAAATGCGGTTCGCCCGAGCAGTGCGTGATAGCCACTGCGGAACGGGACTATGTTGAAGATTAACTCCTCGCTTCGGAAGTTATCCGGAGATCTGAAGACCACTTCAAGTGTAACTGAGCCTGTACAGTTGGCTTCTACACCTGGTATGACGCCTTTAAAGGTCGTTCTGGTGGGTTTAATCCTCGAGGGATCGATGCCCATTTTCCGCACTGTATCTTGATAAAGCAGGTTCAGGCTGCTGTCGCCGTCCATAAGGACTCTAGTGAGGTGAAATCCGTCAATAATTGGGTCTAGAACCAATGCGGCGAATCCGCCATGACGGATGCTAGTGGGGTGGTCCCTTCCATCCAAAGTGATCGGGCAGGAAGACCATGGGTTGAACTTTGGGGCGACTGGCTCCATCGCGTATACGTCCCTTAGCACACGCTTCCACTCCCTCTTGGGGACGTGGGTTGCGTATATCATGTTCACCGTCTGCACTTTTGGGGGAAAACCTTTCCGTCCACTGTTGTTCGGCGGCCGGGGCTCCTCCTCGTCATCGCTATGCAGCCCCTTGTCTCTACATTCGGCATTTAACTTGCCTGCCTGCTTGAACACCCAACAATCCCTGTTGGCGTGATTGGCTGGTTTTTCGGGGGTGCCATGTATCTGGCATGAGCGGTCGAGTATTCAGTCCAAACTGGACGGGCCCGGAGTATTTCTTTTGAATGCCTTTTTCTGCTGACCGGGTTTAGAGCCTCTGAATCCGGCATTAACTGCTGTATCCTCAGCATTGTCGCCGTTAATGCGGCGCTTTTGCTTGTTGCGACGTGACCTGCCACTGTTGTCCTTGGTATTCAATTACCCGGGTTCTTGGTCATGTTATTGCTGCGAGCTAGCCAGCTGTCTTCTCCCGCGCAAATGCGGGTCATAAGTGTCGTGAGGGCTGCCATAGATTTCGGCTTTTCCTGTCCTAGGTGCCATGGAAGCCACTCGTCACGGATGTTATGCTTGAAGGCTACTAAGGCCTCTGCGTCCGGACAGTCGACAATTTGATTTTTCTTGGTTAGGAACCATGTCCAGAATTGTCTGGCCGATTCCTCTGGCTGCTGAATTATGTGGCTTAGGTCATCGGCGTCTGGTGGTCGCACATAAGTGCCCTGGAAATTGTCAAGGAATGCGGCTTCCAGGTCCTCCCAACAACCAATTGATTCTGCTGGCAAGCTGTTAAGCCAATGCCGAGTTGGTCCTTTAAGCTTGAGTGGTATTTGATGGCGTGTAAGTCATCACCGCGGGCCATGTGGATATGAAGGAGATAGTCCTCGATCCATACCGTAGGATCTGTTGTGCCATCATATGATTCAATGTTCACGGGTTTGAAACCCTCGGGGATTTGATGATCCATTACTTCATCTGTGAAGCATAGTGGGTGTGCGGCGCCTCTATACTGGGCTATATCATGACACAGCTCAAACGAGCTTTGTCTACTATGTTCGGCCCGGCCGGATTTACTATATCTGGCATGACGAGTACCGTCTCGTGCCGTGGGGCGCCCACGTGATCCATAGATCGATCTTGTTTGCCTTGCCTTGTCCTCCAATATGTCTCGCAAGTCTGGCGCATTTTCCCATGCCTTGGTAGTTTTTGAGCGGCGCCGGGGTGCGACTTGAGTGGAGGGCCGAGAGGCCTCTTTGTCGCGGCCACGGGGTGGCCGGTCGGCCGCATCATGCGCTGGTGATGTAGGTTTAAGTGCTTCCTCCTCTAATTGGGGTAGCAACCTGCACTTTGGGTAGCTCTTGGAGGGGCATTCGAGTTCATACTCTTCGGCCGCAAGGACTTCAGTCCATCTGTCGGCTAGCAAATCCTGATCAGCTCTAAGTTTTTGCTGTTTTTTCTTGAGGCTGTTCGCCGTGGCCATAAGCCTGCGTTTGAAACGCTCTTGTTCGACGGGATCCTCTGGCACGACAAATTCGTCGTCGTCGAGGCTTGCCTCATCTTCGGAGGGAGGCATATAATTATCGTCCTCAGCCTCTCGGTCTGCCGCTCTCTCATGAGGGCTGGCTTCTCTATCCTCCTGTGCTGAATCTTGCTGGAGCTGGTTGTCTTCGGCACTGTCCGGGGTGTTATTATCCCCCGTGCCGGAATCACCATTTTTGTTTTGGCGGGATTTAGAGCGCCGCCGCTGACGCCGGCACTTAGGCTGCTTCTTGGAGGTGTCATCCTCTGCTGTTCCATTGCCATTGCCTTCTTTTGGGGTGTCCACCATGTATATATCATACGACGAGGTGCCTTTCCAGTGCCCTATAGGCGCTGGATCTTGATCGTCTCCTGCATCGGCGTCCACACCGTCGATGTCTTCGGAGTTGAAGTCGAGCATGTCGGTTAAATCATCGACAGTGGCTACGAAGTGGGTGGTGGGTGGGCTTTGAATTTCTTCATCATCTGCATCCCAACCTTGCCGACTATAGTCCGGCCAGGGCTCTCCTGACAAAGAGAGAGACTTTAGTGAATTTAGAATATCGCCGAAGGGCGAGTGCTGAAAGATCTCCGCGGCGGCGAACTCCATGATTGGCGCCCAATCGGGTTCGATCGGTCAGGGTGCAGAGGGCTCGAAGTCCGGAGAGGAGTCTGCCTCCTTGGAGTCACGGGCTTCGCAGAGAATAGGGCTGGTGTTCGCCTCGATCGCTGTAGAGATTGCAGCCCCCGAGGCGGTGTCTAACCACCCATCCTCGGTTGGTGTGATCGGCTCCGAGCTAGGGGTCGGAGCGGACACAGGTGCGGCCGCCAGGGCACTGTTCGGCGGCAGAGCTGAATCATGCCCATCGTGATAGTGCGGCGCGCTCGGTTGTGGCTCGAATCCGTCGAAGATCAAGTCTCCATGGATGTCGGCCGTGTAGTTCAAACTTACAAATCTGACCTGACGGCCAGGGGCGTAGCTTTCGATCTGCTCCAGATGACCAAGCGAATTGGCCCGCAGTGCAAAGCCGCCGAATACGAAGATCTGTCTGGGGAGAAAAGTCTCACCCTAGATCACATCGCTGTTGATGATTGGAGAAGCCATCGGGCCTAAAAGCGACGACACAGAGGAACTCTCAATGAAAGCACCAATGTCAGTGTCAAAACCGGCGGATCTCGGGTAGGGGGTCCCGAACTGTGCATCTAGGTCGGATGGTAACAGGAGGCAGGGGACACGATGTTTTACCCAGGTTCGGGCCCTCTCGATGGAGGTAAAACCCTATGCCCTACTTGATTAATATTGATGATATGGCTAGTACAAGAGTAGATCTACCACGAGATCAGAGAGGCTAAACCCTAGAAGCTAGCCTATGGTATGATTGTTATTCGTCCTACGGACTAAAACTTCCCGGTTTATATAGACACCGGAGAGGGCTAGTGAGGGAGTCCTGGATTAGGGGGTGTCCGGATAGCCGGACTATACCTTCGGCCGGACACTAGGACTATGAAGATACAAGATTGAAGACTTCGTCCCGTGTCCGGAAGGGACTTTCCTTGGCGTGGAAGGCAAGCTTGGCGATATGGATATGTAGATCTCCTACCATTGTAACCGACTCTGTGTAACCCTAGCCCTCTCCGGTGTCTATATAAACCTGGGAGTTTTAGTCCATAGGACGAACAACAATCATACCATAGGCTAGCTTCTAGGGTTTAGCCTCTCTGATCTCGTGGTAGATCTACTCTTGTACTACCCATATCATCAATATTAATCAAGAAGGACGTAGGGTTTTACCTCCATCGAGAGGGCCCGAACCTGGGTAAAACATCGTGTCCCCTGCCTCCTGTTACCATCCGACCTAGACGCACAGTTTGGGACCCCCTACCCGAGATCCGCCGGTTTTGACACCGACATTGGTGCTTTCATTGAGAGTTCCTTTGTGTCGTCGCTTTTAGGCCCGATGGCTTCTCCGATCATCAACAGCGATGCGATCCAGGGTGGGACTTTTCTCCCCGGACAGATCTTCGTATTCGGCGACTTTGCACAGCGGGCCAATTTGCTTGGTCATCTAGAGCAGATCGAAAGCTACGCCCCTGGCCATCAGGTCAGATTTGGAAGTTTGAACTACACGGCCGACATTCGCGGAGACTTGATCTTCAACGGATTCGAGCCACAGCCAAGCGCGCCGCACTGTCACGATGGGCATGATTTAGCTCTGCTGCCGAATAGTGCCTTGGAGGCCGCACTTGTGTCCGCTCCGACCCCTAGCTCAGAGCCGATCACACCAACCGAGGATGGGTGGTTAGACACCGCCTCGGGGGCTGCAATCTCTACAGTGGTCGAGCCGAACACTAGCCCTATTCTCTGCGAAGCCCGTGACTCCAAGGAGGCGAACTCCTCTCCGGACTCCGAGCCCTCTGCGCCCTGACCGATCGAACCCGATTGGGCGCCAATCATGGAGTTCGCCACCGCGGACATCTTCAGCACTCTCCCTTCGGTGATATTCTGAATTCACTAAAGTCTCTCTCTTTGTCAGGAGAGCCCTGGCCGGACTATAGTCGGCAAGGTTGGGATGCGGATGATGAAGAAATTCAAAGCCCACCCACCACCCACTTCGTAGCCACTATCGATGATTTAATCGACATGCTCGACTTCGACTCCGAAGACATCGACAGTATGGACGCCGATGCAGGAGACGATCAAGATCCAGCGCCTATAGGGCACTGGAAAGTCACCTCGTCGTATGATATATACATGGTGGACAGCCCAAAAGAAGGCAATGGCGATGGAACAGCGGAGGATGACCCCTCCAAGAAGCAGCCTAAGCGCCGGCGTCAGCGGCGCCGCTCTAAACCCGCCAAAACAAAAATGGTGATTTCGGCACGAGGGATAATAACACCCCGGACAGTGCCGAAGACAACCACCTCCAGCAAAATTCAGCACAGGAGGAGAGAGAAGCCAGCCCTCATGAGAGAGCGGCAGACAGAGAGGTTGAGGACGATAATTATATGCCTCCCTCCGAAGACGAGGCAAGCCTCGACGACGACGAATTTGTCGTGCCGAAGGATCCCGTCGAACAAGAGCGTTTCAAACGCAGGCTTATGGCCACGGCGAACAGCCTCAAGGAAAAACAACAATAACTTAGAGCTGATCAGGATTTGCTAGCCGACAGATGGACTGAAGTCCTTGCGGCCGAAGAGTATGAACTCGAACGCCCCTCCAAGAGCTACCCAAAGCACAGGTTGCTACCCCAATTAGAGGATGAAGCACTTAAACCTACATCACCAGCGCATGATGCGCCCGACCGGCCACCCCGTGGCCGCGACAGAGAGGCCTCTCGGCCCTCCACTCAACTCGCACCCCGGTGCCGCTCAAAAACTAACAAGGCATGGGAAAATGCGCCAGACCTGCGAGACATATTGGAGGACAAGGCAAGGCAAACAAGATCGATCTATGGATCACGTGGGTGCCCCACGGCACGAGACGGTACTCGTCACGCCGGATATAGTAAATCCAGCCGGGCCGAACACAGTAGACAAAGCTCGTTTGAGCTGCGTCGTGATATAGCCCAGTATAGAGGCGCCGCACACCCACTATGCTACACAGATGAAGTAATGGATCATCAAATCCCCGAGGGTTTCAAACCCGTGAACATCGAATCATATGATGGCACAACAGATCCTGCGGTATGGATCGAGGACTATCTCCTTCATATCCACATGGCCCGCGGTGATGACTTACACGCCATCAAATACCTCCCACTCAAGCTTAAAGGACCAGCTCGGCATTGGCTTAACAGCTTGCCAGCAGAATCAATTGGTTGTTGGGAGGACCTGGAAGCCGCATTCCTCGACAATTTCCAGGGCACTTATGTGCGACCACCAGACGCCGATGACCTAAGCCACATAATTCAGCAGCCAGAGGAATCCGCCAGACAATTTTGGACACGGTTCCTAACCAAGAAAAATCAAATTGTCGACTGTCCGGACGCAGAGGCCTTAGCAGCCTTCAAGCATAACATCCGTGACGAGTGGCTTGCACGGCACCTTGGAGAGGAAAAGCCGAAATCTATGGCAGCCCTCACGACACTTATGACCCGCTTTTGCACGGGAGAAGACAGCTGGCTAACTCACAGCAATAACATGACCAAGAACCCTGGTAATTCGGATACCAAGGACAGGAGTGGCAGGTCACGTCGCAACAAGCAAAAGCGCCGCATTAACGGCGACAATGCTGAGCATACGGCAGTTAATGCCGGATTCAGAGGCTCTAAACCCGGTCCGCGAAAAAAGCCATTCAAAAGAAATACTCCGGGCCCGTCCAGTTTGGACCGAATACTCGCCCGCTCATGCCAGATACATGGCACCCCCGAAAAACCAGCCAATCACACCAACATGGATTGTTGGGTGTTCAAGCAGGCAGGCAAGTTAAATGCCGAAAGCGGAGACAAGGGGCTGCATAGAGATGACGAGGAGGAGCCCCGGCCGCCGAACAACAGTGGACAGAAAGGTTTTCCCCCACAAGTGCGGACGGTGAACATGATATACGCAACCCACGTCCCCAAGAGGGAGCGGAAGCGTGTGCTAAGGGACGTATACGCGATGGAGCCAGTCGCCCCAAAGTTCAACCCGTGGTCTTCCTACCCGATCACTTTTGATCGAAGGGACCACCCCACTAGCATCCGTCATGGCGGATTCGCCGCATTGGTTCTAGACCCAATTATTGACGGATTTCACCTCACTAGAGTCCTTATGGACGGCGGCAGCAGCCTGAACCTGCTTTATCAGGATACAGTGCGGAAAATGGGCATCGATCCCTCGAGGATTAAACCCACCAGAACGACCTTTAAAGGCGTCATACCAGGTGTAGAAGCCAACTGTACAGGCTCAGTTACACTTGAAGTGGTCTTCGGATCTCTGGATAACTTCTGAAGCGAGGAGTTAATCTTCGACATAGTCCCGTTCCGCAGTGGCTATCACGCACTGCTCGGGCGAACCACATTTGCCAAATTCAATGCGGTGCCGCACTACGCATACCTCAAGCTCAAAATGCCAGGCCCTCGAGGCGTCATCACGGTCAATGGAAACACCGAACGCTCTCTCCGAATGGAGGAGCATAAGGTGGCTATCGCAGCGGAAGTACAAAGCAGCCTCTCAAGGCAATTCTCTAGTCCGGCCATTAAACGTCCGGACACCATCAAGCGCGCCCGGAGTAACCTACACCAAGACCGCCCGGCACGTTCAGATAAAGCGTAGCAATGCGGCCCCAACCCCAGCCCTCGCAAACTTGCGAAACCAGTGCTGCGCGTACATAACTACGCTCTGGAAATACCATGGGCGCAGGGGGAGGGGCACCATCACGGCACGCCCGAAACGTGGCTTAAGCCGCACTAGGGGCTGCCGATTTCTTATTTTTCTCTTATTTTTAGGACTCCATTCTTCGGAAGGCTTGTCCAGCAGTACAATTGCCGCACAAACGATACAACCAGGGAAGCAGAAAGCTACGCCGCACTACGAAACTCTAAGGTGGTCTCTATAACGAGCAGTATACCTGTTTTGCATAACATTCCGCAGCTCGCCCCTGGAAAGGACATATTTGATAGTCCCATCTTTTGCTTATCACACTATTTGTATCATTCTGCTTTAATCACAGCTTTTTTAAAATAAACAATGCATAGCTTCCGTCTATTATTGCATTACCTCTTTTTTACGAATATATGTTCATTAATGACATGTTGCACCCGTACAGTTTGGTACGGCCAATACGCCAGGGGATTAAGTACCCCCACAACATGGTGTGAGAAGTCCGAACACTTCCCCAAGTGCGGCACCCCGAACTTATAGCATTATATGCATCGGCTTCGAATCATGTCTTGGGTCAATAGTTGGGTTTGCCCGGCTCCTATGTTTTGGTACCTTACGTTCCGTCATATCGGCTAAGGTAGCACTAGGAGAACTACTGCGATTGTGCCCCAGTTGAGCTGGGCTAAGCACCTCAGTAGAGAGAGCTAAAATTGACCGTCATGATGAGGTGAGAGCTGGTCGCTGTTCGAGAGGTTTTTGAGTCCCTAAAGACTTATGCCGCTTAGAGCGAGGAGTCGGCTTTGTCCAGCCTAGGCGCGGATAGCGCCCCGAACTCGGTCTTCCGAACACTAGGGGCTTCGCCGAAATTTAAAATTATAGAATTCTATGGCTAAGTGAGAGTGTTCAAGCATTATAGTCCAATTGCCTTGTTCATTGTGTTGAGCGCCTCCCTCGAAGGACCCAAGAATGGGAAAAAGAGCGCTCATGTTTATCCTGAACACCCCAACACTTGTGGCATGGGGGCAGAAGCCGACGACTCGCCATCTCTCAAATTTGATAAACGACCGCATAGAAGGTAATATTTTAAATTCAAAAGTGTTGCTTAGCGCATATGAACAAGTTTTCAGCATACACGATCACAAATGCGAGTTTACTCAAAAATTACATATTTGGGGCATTCATCCGCTATAAGGCGGGCACCCTTCAGGACGCCCTCATAATACACTTCCGGGACACGAGCTCCTTGCCCGGCGGTGGCCCATCCTTCACCAGCTTCTCCGCATCCATCTTGCCCCAGTGCACTTTAGCATGGGCAAGCGCCCTACGGGCACCTTCGATGCAGACGGAGCGCTTGATTACTTCAAGCCGTGGACAGGCATCCACCAGCCGCCTCACCAGCTCGAAGTAGCTCCCAGGCAGAGCCTCTCCAGGCCACAGCCGAACTAGGAGGCCCTTTACGGCCTGTTCGGCAACCTTGTGGAGCTCGACCATCTGCTTCAGCTGGTCGCTCAAAGGCACCAGGTGTCCGGCCTCAGCATACTGAGACCAGAACACCTTCTCTGTCGAGCTCCGCTCCTCGGCTCGGTAGTAGGCGGCGGCATCAGACGCATTGCGGGGCAAATCTGCGAATGCTCCTGGAGAGCTCCGGACTCGGGTAAGTGACAAATAATTCACATTTACGTGCTTGCTTTGCATAATGAATGCCTTACCCGCCGCTATCTTCTTCATCGCGTCAATTTCTTTGAGGGCTTTCTGGGCTTCGGCCTTGGCAGACTTTGCACTTTTGAGGGCTGCCGCAAGCTCGGACGCTTCCGTCTTTGAGTCAAGCTCCAAACTCTCGTGTTTTTTCACGAGAGCCTGGAGCTCTTTCTGCACCTCCTCCACCCGCGCCTCCTGCTTCTCTCTCTCTGTGCGCTCCGTGGCCCCTATAATAGCACGTTGATCCTGTCATTTTTTGCAACCACATCTTCTCTATATAATTGCGCAAGGTATTACTTACCTTCCTTATCCTCGAGTTGCCTCTTGGCATGGCCGAGCTTGTTCTCGGACCGCGCGAGGTTCTGCTTCAGCGTATCCACCTCCGCAGTCAGTGCGGCGGAGGCCAGCAGCGAAGCCTGCATACGCATATTGACTTGATTATGTTAGACTCATGCGATTATTAGATCCTCTATTCGGCTTTTCTTTCCGAACGCCGAACAGAGCATCAGGGGCTACTGTCTATGCGGTAATATTTTTACATATTATTTACCTATCTCAAAGCCTGTTAGAAGGCTGGCACAGGCTTCAGTCAGTCCGCTCTTGGCGGACTGAACCTTCTGGATCACCGCACTCATAATAGTACGGTGCTCCTCATCGATGGAGGCGCCGTTAAGCGTCTCCAACAAATTGTCCGGTGCCTTTGGTTGGACAGAGGTCACCGGCTCGGTAGGCTCGCCCCTCTTGGAAGGAGGCCGCCTACTAGAGTCCGGAACCATTGAAGGTTTCAGTGTGGTGTCCGGCTCAAGGCCGGACTCAGAGCCCTTGGGGGTTTTATCCCCTTCGCGCCTGGAGTCCGGGAGGTCGCCTTGTGGCGCCTCTAGGACCACCTCCTCCTGGCTTGGAACCTGTTGGGACAGCACCTCGGCGTCGTCCGTAGGGTGGGGGGAGGTAGCTGTCGGAAGCGAATTCACATCCGACGAATCCAGGGAACCGCTCGATGACACGTCGAGCCGGTCTTTGGGTGGACTGCATAAACATGTTCGACATAAGGAAAAGCTGTGCAATGGAAGAATACTATGAATCACTCTGGTATCCGGACACTTACGATCCCGCCAGGGACTTGGCCCTGTGCGGCCACTCCTCTTCGTCGTAGTTGGCGTTGGTGGAGCCGTCCGGAGGAAGGGTTTTCCCATTCTTGGACCCTTCGGCCTCCCCAGTTGGGGCGGCCTTCCTTTTCTTCTCTGCCCCCGTTGGAGGGGGAGAGGTCTCTTCTTCCTCCTCGTCTTCACGGGAGGAGTGCGTCTTGGAGTCGTCGGATGATGAATCCGACACCCCCGGGCGCCGGGCACTCTTCCGAGTCCCCGTGGCCTTCTTCTTGGCCTTCTTCTTCGGCACCACATAGGGTGCCGGAACCAGCAGCTTCGCCAAGCGAGCGTCCGCTGGGCCTTCGGGAAAAGGAGCCGGACAGTTGATCTGTCCGGACGTCTCCTGCCAATCCTGTCAAAGGTAAGGGAGCTTAAGATCCCGCATGGAGTCAAACTATGAAAAACTAATACCCTGTAAAAGGTAAATACAGCTTACCGCACGAGCGCGACGCTGCGTGCAGAATCCACGATCCTCGGTAGCGAATGCGGGGGCCTCGGCGCCCTTGAAAAGCACCTTCCAGGCATCTTCGTACGTTGTGTCGAAGAGCCTGCTTAGAGTTCGGTGCTGCACCGTGTCGAACTCCCACGGGTTGAAAGCCCATTGTTGACACGGGAGGATCCGGCGGATGAGCATAACCTGGACTACGTTGAAAAGTTTGAGCTTCTTGTCCAACAGGGTTTGGACGCATGTTTGGAGTCCGGTCAGCTCTCCTTCTTTACCCCATGACAGGCCCGTCTCTTTCCAGGAGGTGAGCCGCGTAGGGGGTCCGTATCGGAACTCGGGGGCTGCGACACAACGATTGCCACCCCCTTAGGGACTCCACGAAGGATCCCTCGGGCCATAGGACGTTGGGCATCTTACCCACCATGGCGCCTCCGCACTCCGCCTGAGTGCCGCACACCACCTTCGGCTTGACATTGGAAGTCTTGAGCCATAGGCCGAAATGGGGGCAGATGTAGAAGAAAGCCTCGCACACGACGATAAACGCCGAGATATTGAGGACAAAATTCGCGGCCAGATCGTGGAAATCCAGGCCATAGTAGAACATGAGCCCCCGGACAAATGGGTGGAGAGGGAAGCCTAGTCCATGGAGGAAATGGGGGAGGAACACCACCCACTCATGGGGCCTAGGGTGGGGATGAGCTGCCCCTCTTCAGGAAGCCGGTGCGCAATGTCGTTAGACAAGTATCCGGCCTTCCTCAGTCTTTTGATGTGTCCCTCCGTGATGGAGGAGACCATCCACTTGCCTCCCGCTCCGGACATGGCTGGAGAAGGTTGAGGTGGGGTGTGCGGACTTGGGCGCTGGAGCTCGAGTGCGCGGAAATGGATAGGTAAAGGAGGAAGAAGGCGTGGATGAAAAGGTGGATCCTTATCCCCTTATATGGGCAGACGCGACTATGCGCCCCCACCAGCCTGGTAAAACTCGCTTATCTCCCAAGCGCCGTAGTCAATGGCACAGTTGGATTACCCACACCCATATTGATGAGAATACCGGAATAAGGGGACACGATCTCTGCTTTAACAAGGCGTGCCAAGGAAACCGCCTCACTAAACGCGCTGAGGTGGGACAGTAAAACGATTCGAATAAAGACTTGGCCATGGTGTGATATCACGCTATGGAATACGTCAGCAGATTATATTTGTGTAAATATTATTCTCTCTATGGCAATATGTGGAAACTTATTTTGCAGAGCCGAACACTACCTTTGTGTTCAAAATCTTCTATGAAGTACTAGGAGGAGGAACCCGCCTTGCAATGCCGAAGACAATCTGCGCGCCGGACTCGTCGTCATTGAAGCCTGGTTCAGGGGCTACTGAGAGAGTCCTGGATTAGGGGGTGTCCGGATAGCCGGACTATACCTTCGGCCGGACTCCTGGACTATGAAGATACAAGATTGAAGACTTCGTCCCGTGTCCGGAAGGGACTTTCCTTGGCGTGGAAGGCAAGCTTGGCGATACGGATATGTAGATCTCCTACCATTGTAACCGACTCTGTGTAACCCTAGCCCTCTCCAGTGTCTATATAAACTGGGGAGTTTTAGTCCGTAGGACGAACAACAATCATACCATAGGCTAGCTTCTAGGGTTTAGCCTCTCTGATCTCGTGGTAGATCTACTCTTGTACTACCCATATCATCAATATTAATCAAGCAGGACGCAGGATTTTACCTCCATCGAGAGGGCCCGAACCTGGGTAAAACATCGTGTCCCCTGCCTCATGTTACCATCCGACCTAGACGCACAGTTCGGGACCCCCTACCCGAGATCCGCCGGTTTTGACACCGACAGCTAGGGTTACACAGAGTCGGTTACAATGGTAGGAGAACTACATACCCGTATCGCCAAGCTTGCCTTCCACGCCAAGGAAAGTCCCTTCCGGACACGGGACGAAGTCTTCAATCTTGTATCTTCATAGTCCAGGAGTCCGGCCGAAGGTATAGTCCGGCTATCCGGACACCCCGTAATCCAGGACTCCTCAGAGAGGCACCTGTATGGAGGTGGTCAGGAATCGGGATTCTCACGCCGGTCATAGCACCACAGTTAAAATGGTAATGGCAAGTCAAATCATGGGGCCCCACCTGTCCAGCAGTAACTCGCTATCAAATCACACAGCCCTATGTTTGCAGCAGCCTACTCCCTTGTCTTCTCGCGTCTCTGTCGAACTAACTAGGCGGAACTGCCCCGCCGCCTACCGCGCAGGAAAAGCCCCGCCCTTGACTTTTAAATAGTATACAGTATACTAATTTTGTATCCATGGGTTGCGCCCGTGCCATGGAGCAAAGCGTCTAGAAAATGGCGGTACACATGTACGAAGTATACATCACGCCCGTCACGTTCGCGTCGCACCCCAGACGGTCGATCGGTCTGGCACGCTACTCTTCGAATGGAACGCGCGTCATATTGCGTTTGCACACACATGTGGGACAGCAATTGAGAACCGACCATAGGCACACTCCCCGGCCCTGCAAGTCGGGTGACTTAATAGAAGAGGGAGACGAGCGATAGTACTTGAGAAGTGTTGTACTACGTTGGTGCCTGGACGATCCCTGCAAGACACGGAAGATCAGTTCGTCCATGCATGTGACCAGACTCCAGCAGACACACCTGGATTGGCTATCGTCTACATATCGTGCAGGCTATGTTGTACATGGCTGTAGTTGTGGTGAGAAATCTAAAAAAAGGTTTCTTGTCATCTCGCAAAATTAGGTGTCATGTGCATCGGATCACTGCGAGGGTTAAACAGCGATAACTGAGTTGGGCTAGTCATTGGGGGCACAAGCACGAACACTGACTACTCGGCTGCCATCTAGGTGAAGCCGGCTATGTTAGTTAGGACATCTATCGACGGACCCCTTTTCTACGAGTTTATCTTTAATTTGAGCTTTGTTCCTCGTCTAGTTTGTCCATCGGGATTCATGTTGTCTCCTTTGGGCAGTGAGGTTATGATTTCTTGTCATGTGGCATTTTTCGTGTTATATGTTATAATCCGGCGCTTCAGATCAAAATGACGACAACTGCGCCTCTAGGCCACGTGCATGAAGACTTCTCGACAGTCATTGACGAGGTCAAGCCGGCTCCGGTAGACAAAAGAAAACTAGTACTACTCCATTATATAGGCAGGAGCCTCAGCGCTTGCTTGCTAGTGTTGCTCTCTTCACACTCTCTCGGCCTCTCCAGATCTAAACACGACAGCGGTGGCCACACTCTCTCTCTCTCTCTCTCTCTCTCTGCTCACCGCTGGTCACAGATCCAGCAGGATCCTCTCCGTTGGGGAAGGTGAGAAGGTGCAACGTTCACGCGGTCGTCCTCGGCGACGGCTCTTATCCACTGCTAGGCGCGTCCCAATCAGCCTGCCTTGCTGTTCTCTCCCAAGCACCGCTGGCGAGGGAGGGCCTCCGACCCCTTCTTCCTCACTGCCGTAGTGTGGGCAGATCCGGCCTCCCGTCGCCCACCTAGCGACATCCCGGCGACCATCAGGTATAACCTCCTTGGAAACCAGCCTTGCTCTACTTCCCGAGCTCCTGACGTCGCTGCATTTATATCTTTTACTATTTCTCAGCCCCCCTCATAGATAGGATCGATCGGCTGTTCGAAAACCACCTAATTTTTTTATGTTTAAGAGGTAAAACTAGTTCATGCACTCGAATCTAGTACTACTTGGTTCAAACAAGGAAGAAAGGGGGTGGGGTGGGGGAGGATTTGTTACCTGAATCTAGGACTTGGTCAAAAGAGGAAATAATGGGGGCGAAAAGTAGCAGAGACTGGCTATCCAACCGGTCTCTAGGTCTAATAGGGAAATGAAGGGAAACACAGTACAAACTCAATATAAACCCGATCTATGGGTTGAAAAAGGAAAGAAAGTGGGGACTGGGGGACAAGTCAACAGAGTAAGTCCAACACTAGATTTGCTAACCTCACAGAGTATAAGGTGGCTATACCGAACAAAAATGGGACCAACCCAGATATCCCGTTCTGATGTTTGTTGCCCCGAGCCACTCTTATGTAATGCCATTGGTAAAATGTAGCAGTCGCACTATTAAAAGTAAGGTCACGTTAAACCAATGTTGTTTTCAATGTAATGCCTCCAGTAATATGAATCAATGGCACTTCTTTACATGTCCTGCTAAAATTTCCCACTAAGATAAGTTGGTTCTTTTTGTTAGAAATGCAACTGTCCTGGTCCGCCTACTCTCCCGTGCCCAAAGTAATGTCTTATTTAACGGTTGTCATAGTTAATCCTAATGCCCACACTAATATCTAGCAATGCTAGTGCTTTAGAAATTGCTATTGTCCTTGTAGGATTGCCATTCAGATAAGGAACATGCTTCTTTTCATTTGATGCATGTTTCATCACTTGTTAGTCACCCTCCTTTCCACCTTTTTTGTGCAAACAGAGATATACATTTCATATTCGATCTTAGTTGAACTGCACAAATGATATCCAAATTATAGTTGAGCATTCCAGGAGCTTCACAACCATCCTTGATGTTGCTCAATTTTATTGCAACTAATGAAGAAGAAGCTCTGTGGGTTTCGTTTTCTGATGGAAATGGAACTGGGGCTGGAGCCCTTTTCTTAAAAAATTTGAAGAAGAAGCTGCTAGCTCACGGGACATTGCTTCATTTTAGGTGAACTGCACCAAAAGGTCCCATGAATTGAATCATCCATGTTGGTGACTGAAAGAGCCAGCTTCGGCATCCTAGTCTAAGCACCCCCGGCCTCCATCCTTGCGATGCACTGTACACCTCGTTTGCCACCTGCTCGACCCTAGTGTCACTAATAAAATGAAGTAATAATACAGTTAAAATAGAGCGAGTGTCATCTTTATCATTTCATTTCCAATGTAGATAAAGAAAGTGCTTCTCTTTGTTAATGTATGTTTCATCAACTAGTCCCATTGTTAATGTTTAAGCGTTTCTGCAAAGTGGGGTGCTTAATTTTAGTTGATATGTACAAAAATAGAGATTTGAATGTCTCAAGGCGCCTCCTTGTACTACCGCTGTACACTGATGTTCATCACTGGCAGAAGATGTATCTGGGAGACTTGGGACGATGTCCAGTATGAGGCGTACCGTATGAGGCGTCGCAGGGCCCATCTCGCCCTCGCAGCATGGCATACTATGATACTATCGCAATATTTTCTTCTATTTATTTTGTGTTTCATCAACTAGTGCCACTATAATGTAATCACGCTTTTTCATTATCTGTGCAAACAGGGTTATTCAGCTGCATTTTGGTGGAACTGCACAAATGTACGTATGGAACCGGCATATATGCAGAGTGCGAGGTGTGCCAAGTAAAAAATTACCGACACCAACCATGCTGCATGCACGCATTGGCATCCACCACCACCAGTGGGATGTGTGGCGCTCTCTGTGGACGGATCTTTCTCAGCATCAAATCATCTAACCAAATACTAGTAGCTTATATTGGCAGTTTTCTAGGGAGTACTCTTTTATGAAAGAAGCACCAATCTATTTTTCTTTATTTGTACACTATGTCACAACTTTGACCCAAAGGTCCAGAGCTATTTTAGGGTGATTGGCGTAGTACTCGGAGACTGATTGTAAGCATGATTTTCATTAGCTGTCACACTGATTGTAAGCATGAGCAGGTGGAAGATTAGGTTAGTGCGAAGCTTACCTTAAACCCTACCGCCGCCGTTGAAACGAGGCGAGCATCGAGGGAACCATGGAGAACGGCGGGGAAGCGACATCGCGCCATCCGGCCTCCTCTTGCGGTGGGAGAACGAATACTCCCATGGCTCCGGCTGGCTCTGCACCCTCACGAATGGCACACCATACTCTATCGATTCGTTATCCTCCGGGTGCTCGACCTTCGACCTGTACGCCCACCACCTCTGCCTGATTGTCGCCTCGGGCGAATCTGTCTGCTCCATCGCCCAGAGGAGATACTCGATGAACTCGGAGGACTGCGGCGTGACTGCCGCCGAGGAGTACATGTACATCGCTGCCCTCATCGCCGTCGTCTCGCTCTTTCGCATACATTGCCACATGGCATGCACCGTCCTTGAAATATCCCACTCATTGTCAAACCAACTAAGGATCTCCTTCAACCTGGCTAACTTTGTCTGGTCGCCGCCGGCGATCTGCCTAATTCGCGGCTGCATCCTCTCCATAGATGTCCTTCTTAGTGGTCCGGTGCTAGCTTTGGAAGATGGGAGGAGAGACGGTGGTCTTGCAATAGAGAAGAGGGAGAGGCGAGACAGTGGTTTTGGAATGGAGATGATGGAGAGGAGAGGAGGTGGTTTTGCAATGGAGAAGATCAGAAGAGGGAGAGGCGAGACAGTGGTTTTGGAATGGAGATGATGGAGAGGAGAGGAGGTGGTTTTGCATTGGAGAAGAGGGAGAGGAGCGTACGGCAGCGATTTAGGATTGGACGAGAGGGCCGGCGCGCTATGGCTGGGTCAAAATCAAAATCAATTTACCCTTCAATTAAGAAAGCGACCCCACATTAACTAGTCTCCCTTTTATTCTGGGTCATAATTAACCATGATTTTCGCACATAAAATATATGTTATACGTTGCAAAAATAATATAATTTGAAAGTACATTCAGATACGAACCAAACGATAAAAATTTTTGTGACATGCATTCACATTTTGCTTGTCAAATACAATACGTGGTCAAACTTTGACCCAAAATATGCAAAACAGCAAAAAAAATACTTCCAAGACCAGCGCCGCTCTTCTGCTCTTCTCCTCTTAAACCACCGCCGCTCCTCTCCTGTTCCAATCTAAATGCAGCGCCGCTCCTCTCCTCTTCCATTTCAAAACCACCGCCCCTCCTCTCCTGTTCCAGTCCAAAACCAGTGTCGCTCCTCTCCCATTCTAATCCAAAACCAGTGCTGCTCCTCTGCTCTTCCATTCAAAAACCACCGCCGGCAAGTGAAGGTGCTGTGGAGAAGTAGATCGATGTAGGAGTACAACCGATATGTGAGGATCGCAGATGGCGACCCTGTGAAGCTAGCTAGGATGTTGGATATACAGTCTTGGTTTGATAACAAGGACCAACTAGCGGCGACGGTGACATCCATGGCCAAATATCTACAACAGAGCGAAAAGGCGGCGATACTCTCGGAGGGAGTCGCGCCAGAGTAAATAGAGCTGCTCCTCTGGGCCATGGAGCAAACAGATTCACCGAATCCGATCGTGAGGGAGCGGTGGTGGGAGTATCGATCCCAGATGGACAGAGGTGGAGCCAGGATTTATCGAATCCTGGGGCTAAAGCTAAACCACTATAAATAACGCCAAATATCAGAACCTAAAGGAAATAAAATGCCAAATACTCTACGTGCCAATGCATCTATACCAATATAAAAAGACTCAAAGAGGCAGATCCAATAAATTACGACCGTCAAATCAGGTCAATCCAACGACCTAAGTTGCTTCAATGTCGAGCGCTCAACACGTTTAGCGTGTAGTTAATTTTATGCCAAATATAGTATTAATCACATCATAACACGCAAATAATATCCCACTAATATCCGCATGCACTTAATATACTTTCAAATTTAATGTGCATTGCACATACACATTTACTAGTGTTAGAAGTACACCATACATTCAGATTAAGAATAGAATATGAATTTCTTATTACCATAAGAGCCAATTTAATAAATATCTCATGAATATAACAAAGTGCGTCATTACGAACTGTCGTACCAAATTAGTGAAGGCTTGTCTCATTTGAGGCCGTCGTTTCTTCACAAGCAATAATAGGAACTGGAGTTGTAAACATAAAGTTGAGTATTTAAAATCAAGAACTAGACATAGACACGTCATTGTTCATATGAAATTTTGGGAAGCAAGAAATATTATACCATGATCATGAAAAACTCTCCAGGTCCTCTTCATCTTGGATTTCTATTTTCCCCCTGTTAACAAAGAACGATGGAATAAAATTGACTAAAGAAATACAATTTAACATCACCAATTCATTGTTTTCAGCTGATAAAAAGGAACTAGGGGGGAATATTAGATGATTCGACATCCCTAGGTATTTAGCATTACCTTTTCAATCCGGTGTGGATCACAGGAGATGGGGCATGGAGAGTGCTTTATTCAAACGACGCGATAGATCCACTGTTCTGAGCGCCGGCCGCCTGGGCGATCGTCTGCTGGAGTCGAGCAGTGGAGAGAGTTAGCGGCGCAGCATGAGACTTTTCAGTCGATCTACCGAGACGAAACATGAGGATCGGAGCAATATTGCATCGTGGCTGCTGGCGATTCCTTGGAGCGATCTGGGTGCTAGCAATTTTTGGAGCGATCGTCCAAACTGGTGGGCTGAGGCCTGGGGCTGGGCCTCTACAAGTGTACTAATATATGGGAAAATTCCTGCTAGGTAGCCTACTAGATGGGCCACGTCTGGGGCTATATCCCTAGTTGCCCTAGGCCCAGTTCCGCCCCTGCAGATGGAGCATTGATGTCTACTACACAACCTTCTTCTTGTAGACGTTGTTGGGCCTCCAAGTGCAAAGGTTTGTAGGACAGTAGCAAATTTCCCTCAAGTGGATGACCTAAGGTTTATCAATCTGTAGGAGGCCTAGGATGAAGATGGTCTCTCTCAAGGAACCCTGTAACCAAATAACAAAGAGTCTCTTGTGTCCCCAACACACCCAATACAATGGTAAATTGTATAGGTGCACTAGTTCAGCGAAGAGATGGTGATACAAGTGCAATATGGATAGTAGATAAAGGTATTTGTAATCTGAAATTATAAAAACAGCAAGGTAACTAATGATAAAAGTGAGCGTAAACGGTATTGCAATGATAGGAAATAAGGCCTAGGGTTCATACTTTCACTAATGTAAGTTCCCTCAACAATAATATCATAATTGGATCACATAACTATCCCTCAACATGCAACAAAGAGTCACTCCAAAGTCACTAATAGCGGAGAACGAACGAAGAGATTATGGTAGGGTACGAAACCACCTCAAAGTTATTCTTTCCAATCAATCCGTTGGGCTATTCCTATAAGTGTCACAAACAGCCCTAGAGTTTGTACTAGAATAACACCTTAAGACACAAATCAACCAAAACCCTAATGTCACCTAGATACTCCAATGTCACCTCAAGTATCCGTGGGTATGATTATACGATATGCATCACACAATCTCAGATTCATCTATTCAACCAACACATAGGACCTCAAAGAGTGCCCCAAAGCTTCTACCGGAGAATCACGACGAAAACGTGTGCCAACCCCTATGCATAGGTTCATGGGCGGAACCCACAAGTTGATCACCAAAACATACATCAAGTGAATCACGTGGTATCCCATTGTCACCACAGATACGCATGGCAAGACATACATCAAGTGTTCTCAAATCTTTAAAGACTCAATCCGATAAGATAACTTCAAAGGGGAAACTCAATTTTTTACAAGAGAGTAGAGGGGGGAAGAAACATCATAGGATCCAACTATAATAGCAAAGCTCGCGATACATCAAGATCGTGCCAAATCAAGAACACGAGAGAGAGAGAGAGAGAGATCAAACACATAGCTACTGTTAATACCCTCAGCCCCGAGGGAGAACTACTCCCTCCTCGTCATGGAGAGCACTGGGATGATGAAGATGGCCACCGGAGAAGGATCCCCCCTCCGGCAGGGTGCCGGAACGGGTCTAGATTGGCTTTCGGTGGCTACGGAGGCTTCTGGCGGCGGAACTCCTGATCTATTGTGCTCACGGATGTTTTTAGGGTATGTGGAGATATATAGGCGGAATAAGTACGTCAGGGGGGCCACAAGGGGCCCACGAGGGTGGAGGGCGCGCCCAGGGGGTTGGGCGCGTCCCCCTGCCTGGTGGCCTCTTCGCAGGTCCCCCCACGTGCACTCCAAGTTTTCTGGGCTTCTTTCCTTCCAAAAATGAGTTCCATGAAGTTTCAGGTTAATTGGGCTCCGTTTGATTTTCCTTTTATTCAAACCCTAAAACAGGGTAAAAACAGAAACTGGCACTGGGCTCTGGGTTAATAGGTTAGTCCCAAAAATGATATAAAAGTGTATAATACAGCCCATAAACATTCAAAACAGTAGATAATATAGCATGGAGCAATCAAAAATTATAGATACGTTGGAGACGTATCAGCATCCCCAAGCTTAATTCCTGCTCGTCCTCGAGTAGGTAAATGATAAAAGAAAGAATTTTTGATGTGGAATGCTAGTTGGCATAATTTCAATGTAATTCTTCTTAATTGTGGTATGAATATTCAGATCCGAAAGATTCAAGATAAAAGTTCATATTTACATAAAAATGATAATACTTCAAGCATACTAACTAAGCAATTATGTCTTCTCAAAATAACATGGCCAAAGAAAGTTCATCCCTACAAAATCATATAGTTTAGTCATCTTTCATTTTTGTCACACAAGAATGCTCTCATCATGCACAACCCCGATGGCAAGCCAAGCAATTGTTTCATACTTTAGTACTCTCAGACCTATAAACTTTCACGCAATATATGAGCGCGAGCCATGGACATAGCACTATGGGTTGAATAGAATATAATGAGGGGGGTTATGTGGAGAGGACAAAAAAGGAGAAAGTCTCACATCAACGAGGCTAATCAATGGGCTATGGAGATGCCCACCGATTGATGTTAATGCAAGGAGTAGGGATTACCATGCAACGGGCGCACTAGAGCTATAAATGTATGAAAGCTCAACAAAAGAAACTAGTGGGTGTGCATCCAACTTGCTTGCTCACGAAGACCTAGGGCACTTGAGGAGGCCCATTGTTGGAATATACAAGCCAAGTTCTATAATGAAAAGTTCCCACTAGTATATGAAAGTGATAACATGAGAGACTCTCTACTATGAAGATCATGGTGCTACTTTGACGCACAAGTGTGGTAAAAGGATAGTAACCTTGTCCCTTCTCTCTTTTTCTCTCATTTTTTGGGGCCTTCTCTCTTTTTTTATGGCCTTTCTCTTTTTTGGGGGCCTTCTATTTTTTTATGGCCTTTCTCTTTTTTTAA
The DNA here is from genome assembly GCF_002162155.2 of Triticum dicoccoides. Lineage (NCBI taxonomy): Eukaryota > Viridiplantae > Streptophyta > Magnoliopsida > Poales > Poaceae > Triticum > Triticum dicoccoides. Next base: position 527,565,576 of record NC_041390.1, on the reverse strand, counting down.
TTCCTCACTTAGGACAATGCTCTAATAATGATGATCATCACACTTCTATTTATTTACAACTCAATGATTAGAACTCGATACTAGAACAAGGATGACTCTATATGAATGCCTCCGGCGGTGTACCGGGATATGCAATGAACCAAGAGTGACATGTATGAAAAATGATGGACGGTGGCTTTGCCACAAATACGATGTCAACTACATGATCATGCAAAGCAATATGATGATGATGAATGTGTCATGATGAACGGAATGATGGAAAGTTGCATGGCAATATATCTTGGAATGGCTATGGAAATGCCATAATAGGTAGGTATGGTGGATGTTTTGAGGAAGATATAAGGAGGTTTATGTGTGACAGAGCATATCATATCACAGGGTTTGGATGTACCGGCAAAGTTTGCGCCGACTCTCAATGTGAGAAAGGGCAATGCATGGTACCGAAGAGGCTAGCAAGGATGGAAGGGTGAGAGTGCGTATAATCCATGGACTCAACATTAGTCATAAAGAACTCACATACATATTGCAAAAATCTACAAGTCATCAAAAACCTCGGCACTACGCGCATGCTCCTAGGGGGATAGATTGGTAGGAAAAGACCATCGCTCGTCCCCGACCGCCACTCATAAGGAAGACAATCAAATAACACCTCATGTTTCAAATTTGTTACATAACGTTTACCATACGTGCATGCTACGGGACTTGCAAACTTCAACACAAGTATTTCTCAAATTCACAACTACTCAACTAGCATGACTCTAATATCACCATCTCCATGTCTCAAAACAATCATCAAGCATCAAACTTCTCTTAGTATTCAATACTCTATATGAAAGTTTTTACTATTCTTGGATGCCTAGCATATTAGGATTATTTAAGCAAATTACCATGCTATTTAAGACTCTCAAAATAATCTAAGTGAAGCATGAGAGTTCATCTATTTCTTCAAAATAAAACTACCACCATGCTCTAAAAGATATATAAGTGAAGCACTAGAGCAAATGACAAACTACTCCAAAAGATATAAGTGAAGATCAATGAGTAGTTGAATAATTATGCAACTATGTGAAGACTCTCTAACATTTAAGAATTTCAGATCTTGGTATTTTATTCAAACAGCAAGCAAAGCAAAGTAAACTAACATTCTGTGAATGGCAAACATCATGTGAAGAAGCAAAAACTTAGGATCAACCGAAACTAACCGATAGTTGTTGAAGAAGAAAGGTGGGATGCCAACCGGGGCATCCCCAAGCTTAGATGCTTGAGACTTCTTTAAATATTATCTTGGGATGCCTTGGGCATCCCCAAGCTTGAGCTTTTGTGTCTCCTTAATTCCTCTCATATCACGGTCTCCCTAAATCTCAAAAGCTTCATCCACACAAAACTCAACAAGGACTCGTGAGATAAGTTAGTATAAACCATTGCAAAAACCTTATCAAACTCTACTGTAGAAAATCACTAAAATTATTATTCAACATTTCATACTAAATGCCTCTGCATATTTAATAGTCCTATCCTCAAATAGAATCATTAAAGAAGCAACCATATGCAAACAATGCAAACATAACAGCAATCTGCCTAAATAGGATAGTCTGTAAAGAATGCTGCAACATCCATACTTCCCTAGCTCCAAAAATTATGAAAGCAAATTCCCACTGTAGTAAATTTATCAGTTCTTAATATGCAAAAGGTTTCAACATTTTATCACATTCTTAATTTTCTAGGGAATTATTGCAACAGCGGTAAACTTTCTGTTTTCAAACAGCAACATGTATACTTGTAACATAGGCATAGTAAAGGCTATCAATGCCACTTTTATTGAAATAAAAGATGCAAAACATTGTTCCAAATAACAGCAAGCAAATCCTAACAAAGTAAATTGATGCTCCAAGCAAAACACATATCATGTGATGAATAAAAATATAGCTCCAAGTAAAGTTATCGATGAACGAAGACGAAAGAGGGGATGCCTTCCGGGGCATCCCCAAGCTTAGGCTCTTGGCTATCCTTGAATATTACCTTGGGGTTCCTTGGGCATCCCGAATCTTAGCCTCTTGCCACTCCTTGTTCCATAGTCCATCGAATCCTTACCCAAAACTTGAAAACTTCACAACACAGAACTTAACAGAAAACTCGTAAGCTCCGTTAGTATAAGAAAATAAATCACCACTTCAAGGTACTGTAATGAACTCATTATTTATTTATATTGGTGTTAAACCTACTGTATTCCAACTTCTCTATGGTTTATAAACTCTTTTACTAGCCATAGATTCATCAAAATAAGTAAACAACACATGAAAAACAGAATCTATCAAAAACAGAACAGTCTGTAGTAATCTGGATCAAACGTATACTTCTGGAACTCATAAAATTCTCAAATAAATTGATGGACCTGAGTAATGTATATATTAATCATCTGAAAAAGAATTAACTAAATATCACTCTCCAAATAAAAATAGCAGCAATTCTCGTGAGCGCTAGAGTTTCTGTTGTTTACAGCATGATCAACAAGACGTTCCCCAAGTCTTCCCAAAGGTTCTACTTGGCACAAACACTAATTAAAATCATAAAACCACATCTAAACAGAGGCTAGATGAATTATTTATTACTAAACAGGAACAAAAACAAGTAACAAAAATAAAGTTGGGTTGCCTCCCAACAAGCGCTATCGTTTAACGTCCCTAGCTAGGCATGATGATTTCAATGATGCTCACATAAAAGATAAGAATTGTAACATAAAGAGAGCATCATGAAGAATATGACTAGCACATTTAAGTCTAACCCACTTCCTATGCATAGGGATTTTATGAGCAAACAACTTGTGGGAACAAGAATCAACTTGCATAGGAAGGTAAAACAAGCATAACTTCAAAACCTTAAGCACATAGAGAGGAAACTTAATATTATTGCAATTCCTATTGTCGGCGTTCTGGGAACGGGGGTCCCCAGACTTGCCTGCCTGTGGCCTGCGGCGTGGCTCGAAGGGGGGGGGCAGCGCGCCCATCTTCACCAACATGAACCCAAGACCCTCGCAAGGGGCCAAGCCTCGCGGGGCGGACGACGCGGAGCTTCCTCAGGCGCGGCCTCGTCAGGCTGGCTCACGAGGAGGCGGAGAGATCAAGGCGGGGTGCCTCACGAGGTGCCCATGACGCAAGCCATGACGATCGGGGGCGCCAGGCGGGTGCCAGCCCGCGTAGTGTCCTCCCTTCCTCTTTGGTGCAAAGGGGGCAAGCGCAGCTGTGGAGTACGAGGCATCAGGCAAAGGTTGCCGTTTCGGTGCAACGAGACCTAGGCCAGGAGGACTACGAGACGAAGGTCACCGTGGAGCCCAAGACGGCGTCATCACCAGAGCTTTGCGCAGGCGAAGACTACTTTTGTCAGGATAGTTGATACTAGTTGTCCCCCTTCAAATTAGCCCGCCATTGTTGGCTCCCTTCCCACTCGATAATTGGGAAGAGGAACAGAGCCTCTATAAATAGGACCAGCCACCCATAGAGCAAAGGGGGCCGGAGGGATCGAAGGATGGAGAGGATCAGGTAGAGAGAGGGAAAGGCGACTGGACTCCTCCCAGCAGTTCATCGCCGCAGCCAAGAACAGACCCTCGCGAGGCTGTTCTTCCTTGTATTGTTCATCATCATCAGCCCAAGAGGCAATCCACCACACCACACACTAGAGTAGGGTATTACACCACAACGGTGGCCCGAACCAGTATAAACCCTGCGTCTCTTGTGTTGTTCTTTCCTTAGTTTAGATCCTAGCAAGGCGGAGGAGTGCAGGTAGGTAGGAGGCGAAATCTCCGCGCGCACCCCAGTGTTCGAACCTCAAGGGTCTGCCGGAACCCGAAATCCGACATTTGGCGCGCCAGGTAGGGGTGCGCCGGGATTAGTCTTCCACCACCCCATTCTCCTCCGACCATGACGCCCATGTCTGACGCTTGTCGGGCCCGCGCCGAGCGCCGGGCCGCGCTCGCTTCCCGCGTCGTCCAGACAGCCCCTGTCGGCGGGTGTCCTTGCCGTTCCCCGTCGCCTGCCGTCAACGCCGCCACCGGCCCGGCGGGGGACGAGCAGCGAGCATCGTCCCAACATCCGTCCGTGCGGCAAGACGGCCGCACCGCAACTCCCTCGCTCACCCCAGCTAGTTCTTCATCCCGCGTGCTCCGCACGCCCATGGAGCCCCGCAACGTCTCCCCCGCCCATCGCGCTGCACCAACACCCCCAGTCGTCGCGGCCCTCTTGGGCGGCTCGCAGGCGCCGCCTACAAGTCACCACGTCAAGCCATTCATCCACCGGGTCAGCGCCGCTTCCACGCGGCAGGGGGCTCCCCTGGACCAGGCGGCGCCCGAGACCGGCCTGACCTTCAGCTCGGAGGACCACCCCTCCAACTCGGCCTGCTCGGGTGCGCTCCCCATGCTGTGCACCCCCACCATCTGCCAGGTGGCCGTCACCAGAACCCTCATTGATGGCGGCGTGGGCCTCAGCATGCTCTCGGTCGAGGCCTTCAACCTCCTTTGCATACCCCTGGAACGGCTGCAACCCAGCCGGCCCTTCTCAGGCGTTGGGGGCAAGTCGTCCAGCTCCTTGGGACAGATCCGGCTCCCAGTAACCTTCGGCACCTATGACAACGTCCGCACGGAGCTGGTCGACTTCGACATCGCCCCCATCGGCCTCCCCTACAACGCCATCCTTGGCTACCCAGCGCTGGCCCAGTTCATGGACGCGACGCACCCGGCGTACAACCTCATGAAGATGCCCGGGAGTAGCGGTGTCCTCACTGTGCACGAGGACACCGGGGACGCGCTGCGGGTGCTCAAGCTCGCCCTCAAGACGGCGGCGGCGGCACAGCCCGCCAACTTGGAGACCCCCGGGCCCAAGGGGGCTGCACCCGCCAAGAAGAAACAGTTGAAACCAAGCAGATGCCCGTCGATAAGGACGGATCCACCAACGCCACTTTCACCATAGGCGCCCACCTCAAACCCGAGCAGGAGAAGGCCCTGGTCGGGTTCCTGCGCGCAAACAAGAAGGTATTCGCTTGGGAGCCTGGCCAGTTGGCAGGGATCCCTAGGAGTGTAATCGAGCATCACCTCAATGTGTGCCCCAACATGCGCCCTGTGAAGCAGAAGGCCAGGCGGCAGTCCATAGAAAAGCAGGCCTTCATCGTCCAAGAGACCTGCAAATTAGAAGCCGCTGGGGTCATTCGTGAGGTCCGATACCCGGATTGGTTGGCCAACCCTGTCGTTGTGCCAAAGAAGGGAGGGAAGGAGCGCATGTGTGTCGACTTCACCAACCTCAACAAAGCATGCCCGCAAGATCTGTTCCCGCTCCCCCGCATCGACCAGATCGTCTATTCCACTGCGGAATGCGACCTGTTATGCTTCTTGGATGCCTTCTCTGGGTATCACCAGATCAAGATGGCGGTAGAAGACGTCGAGAAGACAGCCTTCCGAACCCCGTGTGGGGTGTACTGCTACACATGCATGCCATTCGGGCTGCGTAACGCAGGGGCGACCTTCCAGCGGCTGATGCACATCACCTTGGGCCCGCAGCTCAGGAAGAATGTTGAAGCTTACGTCGATGACATTGTGGTAAAGTCTCGGGAGGCCAGGACCTTGATACAAGACTTGGAGGAAACCTTCGCGAGCCTCAACGCAGTGAACCTATGGCTCAACCCAGAGAAGTGTGTGTTCGGAGTCCCCTCGGGCAAGCTCTTGGGTTTCCTCGTGTCCCATCGAGGCATCGAGGCTAACCCGGAGAAGGTCAAGGCGGTGGAAGACATGAGCCCGCCAAAGACCCTCAGAGAAATGCAGAAGCTCTCGGGGCGCGTGACCGCGCTAGGGCGCTTCATCTCCAAGTTGGGGGAACGAGCACTGCCCTTCTTCCAGCTAATGAAGAAAAAGGGGCTCAAGGCATTCCAGGATCTCAAGAGATACCTGACCAGCCCACCGGTCATGGTGGCTCCGCGCCCTCAAGAGCCCCTGGTGCTTTACCTCTCCGCCACTCCCTACTCCGCCAGCGCAGCCTTGGTGGCAGTCAGAGAAGAGCGCCAAATCAAAACCGCGACAGCAGCCCGTGACAAGGCAGAACAGGGACAAGGAAGGCCTACAGAAACCGCCACCGCGGCTGAGGAGGATCAGCCGCCGCAGAGGGGCGCACTAGAGGCGGAAGAGGCCCCTCTTCCAGATGGCCAGTCTCAGGAGGCCTCATTGCCTCAAGAGGCGCCACGGTCTCCGAAGGGAGCCACCAGCACTGACGCAATCCAGCTTGTTGAGCACCCAGTGTACTTCGTCAGCACGGTGTTGCGGGATGCAAGGGCATGGTACCCCATGCCTCAGAAACTCCTCCTCGCGCTACTGGTGGCCTTGCGCAAGCTGCAACACTATTTTCAGGGTCACCCCATCAAGGTCGTCTCGTCATACCCCCTGGAGAGAGTGCTCAGGAGCCCTAATTTAGCTGGAAGGGTCGCTGAGTGGAACATAGAACTGCAAGTGTTTCAGCTCAAATTCAGCACGACCAGGGTCATCAAGGGAGCAGCGTTGGCGGATTTTGTGGCAGAATGGACGGAGGCGCCAGGCCTCAAGGCCGACGAGGATCGGTCCCTGTCCCTGGGAAGCGAGGCGCCAGAAGGCTGGGTCATGTACTTCGATGGGGCGTTCTCCAGGCATGGCTCTGGGGCTGGGGCGGTGCTTATATCGCCCGCTCAGGACAAGCTCTATTATGCCGTGCAGCTCTGTTTCCAGCAAGGTGAAAAGGTCTCCAACAACATAGCGGAGTATGAAGGTTTAATAGCGGGCTTGAAGGCTGCGGCTGCCCTGGGGGTGAAACGCCTCACCATCAAGGGCGATTCACAGCTCCTTGTCAATTTCTCCAACAAGGTGTACGAGCCGAAGGATGAGCACATGGAAGCCTACCTAGCGGAGGTACGCAAGATGGAGAAATAGTTCTGGGGGTTGGAGTTGCAGCATGTGCCCCGTGGCACCAATCAGGAGGCCGACGACATTGCCAAACGGGCGTCCAGGCGGTTACCTCAGGAGCCTGGCGTTTTCGAGGAGCGGCTCTTCAAGCCATCAGCCCTGCCGTCATTATCGAACATGGCTCAGCCCCGGGAGGAGCTGCCCCAGCCACCTGCCTCAGGGGCTCCGGCCTGTGGCCCGGCCTCAGGAGCATGCCTGCTCCTGACGATGGAACCTCAGGAGGGATGTTGGATCGCGGAGCTCCGGAGTTACCTAACGCAAGGGACCCTACCGGAGAAGGAGGAGGAAGCAGAGCGAGTGGCACGCTAGGCCACGGCATACTGCATCAAGGATGGAGAGCTCTACCGGAAGCGGCCAAACGATGTATCCCTGTGCTGCATCTCCAGGGAGCAAGGGAAGGAACTGCTGGAAGATATACGCGCGGAGACTATGGACATCATTCATCATCACGGACCCTCGATGGCAAGGCATTCCACAGTGGGTTTTATTGGCCCACCGCGCTCAATGACGCTGTCGAACTAGTGAAAGCTTGTGAGGCCTGCCAGTTCCACGCCAAGCAGATCCATCAGCCAGCAGGAGGCTTGCAGACTATACCCCTTTCGTGGCCATTCGCAGTCTGGGGGCTGGATATCTTGGGCCTGTTTCCTTGGGCGCCCGGGGGCTACCGCTACCTCTACGTCGCCCTGGACAAGTTCACCAAGTGGGCTGAAGTAGAGGTTGTCCGCACCATTCCCGCAGGTTCCGCGGTCAAGTTCATCAAGGGCATCGTGAGCCGGTTCGGGGTGCCAAATCGCATCATCACGGACAACGGTTCGCAGTTCACTAGTAACCTCTTCAAAACATACTGTGCTAACCTTGGAACGCGGATATGCTACGCTTCGGTGGCGCACCCCCGAAGCAACGGCCAGGCCGAGCGAGCCAACGCGGAGGTCCTGAGGGGCCTCAAGACCAGGACGTTCAAGAAGAAGCTGGAGGCCTGCGGCAGAGGTTGGTACGATGAGCTTCAGTCCGTGTTGTGGTCCATCCACACAACCGCGACCAAGCCGACTGGAGAGACCCCGTTCTTCCTGGTCTACGGAGCCGAAGCAGTCCTCCCTCACGAGGTCAGACGTTGCTCCGCGCGGGTCCTGGCGTTTGACGAGGCGCAACAGGACGCCATGTGGGGGATGGACCTCGTGCTGGGGGAGGAACGTCGCCGAGAAGCCGCGCTACGAGCGGCGAGGTACCAACAAGCACTGCGGCGATATCACTGCCGCAACATCCGCCCCGGAATTCTCGAGGTAGGAGACCTCGTGCTCAGGCGGGTTCTCTCCAGGGAGGGGCTGCACAAGCTCTCTCCCATGTGGGAGGGCCCGTTCAAAGTTGTTCATGTTTCCAGGCCCAGCTTCGCGCGCTTGGAGACTCAGGAGGGGGTGCCAGTCTAGAATGCATGGAACATCCAGCACCTCCGGAGGTTCTACCCCTAAAAAGGCCCAGAGCCTGTGAAGAAGGCGAATGCCTGTGAAGCTATCGCGTTTTGGAAAAGGCCCAGAGCCTGTGAAGAAGGCGAATGCCTGTGAAGCTATCGCGTTTTGGAAAAGGCCTGGAGCCTGTGAAGAAGGCGAATGCCTATGAAGCTATCGCGTTTTGGAAAAGGCCCAGAGCCTGTGAAGAAGGCCAATGCCTGTGAAGCTCGCCGCCCGTGACACTCTCACGTAATAATGAGTTGGGGCTGTACACGCCCCGGAGTCTCAGGAGCACCGGCCTCAGGCCCTGGGGCTCCCTCCCACGCCTAGTGGCAACACATAGCTCCGCGCTGGTGAGAAGACGTCGAAGACTAGATTAGGTGCCGGACGCGGCTTTTCATTTGCTTTCCGCAGTTGGCTTGTTCCTTCTCATTCGAAGTTTTATTGAAGTTGTTGCCGTCTCTGGCTTGTGGTTCTTCGACTTTTCACTCTCCTGCCTCGATTTCTCTTGTGCAAGGCCTCGCGAGGGGGCAGCTGAGCGCCCTCGCGAATGTTCCTATCCTAGTCATTCAAAGAGTTTGTGACCTGGGCCCCTTACAGGAGCACCCCTCCAGTCCGTGCCCCACGGGCACCGCGACACAAACAAAGGGCCTGGGTCGGTCGCCCCCCCACGGCCGGGGCCGGGAACTATCCACGCTCGGGCACGTAGCCAGAAGGTACGGTAACAAAAGCAAAACGATGATTAACAGCAATAACCCAAACACACCCTCGCGGGGCTCCACACTATTGTCTTTGTTACGCAGGAAAAAGGAAAAAAAGAACAAATCTGGTGCAGCTCGCCTCACACCGGCCCGCAGGGAAGGCCCGAGCTGCCTCCGGAGCTCAGGCGGACTCCCTCTCGCGCTTCACCAGGGCGCGACAGCGGGCGGACACGTTGCCACCTCCCAAGCAGATACGACGGCGTGGAGGCTGACCGCGGCCACCGCTAGAAGAGTCGCCGCCTGAAGAAGAACCGGAGAAGCTTGAGGAACCCTGAGCGTCGCCGGCCGCGCGAGCGCTGCCCTCTCCATCATCGCCGGAGCTGGGTTCCCAGCCGCGGTCGTCACCCTCGGGGCAACACCCTGCGCGGCGACCATCTTCCCCAAACACCCTCACTAGAGGGTGGCATCGCCATCGAACTTGAAGTGTAGGGGGCATCGACGGCTCAGGCCACGCGCGCGGGCAAACGTCTGCCAACCGCGGGCTAGGAACAGGCTCCCGGCCGTGGAGACCTCCAGTGAGACCCATGAGGCCCAGCTGTAGCAGCCGTCGGCCTGGAGCCAGAGGCCGCCTGGGGCGCCGGTCGGGAGCTCGCCAAGGAGGAAGTGAGGAAGTGGAAGCCGGGTACTGATCGGCCCCGCCGACCACACGACGAACTCCGGCAGCACTTCAGCAGCGCGAAAGCACGGCCTAGGGGGACGCGCAGCCGGAGCGCGCCCCCCCGGCCACAGCAATCCGCCCGTCGCTATGCTGAAGATCGCCTCCACAGCCGCGGGGAGCCACCATGGTGGCCACAGGATGTTTGCAGGGCGCCCTCGGCAGCGCTTGGGTGGGGGAGAGACGGGCTCAACCTGGCGAGCCTTCCCCTTCTCTGCGGCCGAGAACCTCCTTGACGGGGCCATGAAGAAAACGAGAAGCAAGGAGGGATGAACTGGAAGGGCGCGCGTTGGTCCATACTTATAACTGGCGATGGCCAACCAACGGCCCCCATGATCGTAGGTAATTATGACCCGCTTTGCATGCAGGGACTTGTCCAATACGTGCAGTTGCTGAGGCGCCATGGGGAAGTGGAGACGCCCACGACCAACCAACCGCCACGCGGCGCCCAAGGCAGCAGGCTGTTAGGGCCCGCGGCGCTTCGCTCTTGCCCTTCCGCCTCCCTGCACAGCCAAGTCCGGGCGCGCCTTGGGCCCGGGGGCTACTGTCGGCGTTCTAGGAACGGGGGTCCCCAAACTTGCCTACCTGCGGCCTGCGGCGTGGCTCAAAGGGGGGGGGGGCAGCGCGGCCCATCTTCACCAACACGAACCCAAGACCCTCGCGAGGGGCCAAGCCTCGCGGGGCGGACGACGCGGAGCTTCCTCAAGCGCGGCCTCGTCAGGCTGGCTCACAAGGAGGCGGAGAGATCAAGGCGGGGTACCTCACGAGGTGCCCGTGACGCAAGCCATGACGACCGGGGGCGCCAGGCGGGTGCCAGCCCGCGCAGTGTCCTCCCTTCCTCTTTGGTGCAAAGGGGGCAAGCGCAGCCGTGGAGTACCGAGGCATCAGGCAAAGGTTGCCGTTTCGGTGCAACGAGAACAAGACCAGGAGGACTACGAGACGGAGGTCACCGTGGAGCCCAAGACGGCGTCATCACCAGAGCTTTGCGCAGGCGAAGACTACTTTTGTCAGGATAGTTGATACTAGTTGTCCCCCTTCAAATTAGCCCGCCATTGTTGGCTCCCTTCCCGCTCGATATTTGGGAAGATGACCAGGGCCTCTATAAATAGGACCAGCCACCCACAGAGCAAAGGGGGCCGGAGGGATCGAAGGATAGAGAGGATCAGGTAGAGAGAGAGAGAAAGGCGACTGGACTCCTCCCAGCAGTTCATCACCCCAGCCAAGAACAGACCCTCGCGAGGCTGTTCTTCCTTGTATTGTTCATCATCATCAGCCCAAGAGGCAATCCACCACACCACACACTGGAGTAGGGTATTACACCACAACGGTGGCCCGAACCAGTATAAACCCTGCATCTCTTGTGTTGTTCTTTCCTTAGTTTAGATCCTAGCAAGGCGGAGGAGTGCAGGTAGGTAGGAGGAGAAATCTCCGCGCGCACCCCAGTGTTTGAACCTCAAGGGTCTGCCGAAACCTGAAATCCGACACCTACAAGCATAAATTCCTCCCTCATAATAATTTTCAGTAGCATCATGAATGAATTCAACAATATAACCAGTACCTAAATCATTCTTTTCATGATCTACAAGCATATAAAATTTATTACTCTCCACATAAGCAAAATTCTTCTCATTCGGGATAGTGGGAGTATCATAAGAGACTTGGATACTATAAATTGTTTCCACATTAAAAGAGTAATGTTCAAAAAAGGGGTAATCATAATAATGACAAGTTTGATAAATATAATCACTACTTTTTATATCATAAGTATCATCACAATAATCATCATAAGTAGGAGGCATGCTATCATCATTATAAATTTGCATATCAAAACTTGGGAGACTAAAAATATCATCTTCATTAAACATAGCATCCCCAAGCTTGGGACAAACATTAATTGCAGAAAATATTTTCTCAAAAACATCATCTTCATCAAACATAGCATCCCCAAGCTTGGGCCTTTTCATATCATAAGTATAATCACTCTCATGATTAATAGTATGGATAGCACCAATAGTATAGCAATTATCATATTTGTCCAAGCAAGTGCCAAAAAGATTTTCAAGATCATAAGAAGTATCATTATCTTCCACAATTATATTTTCATGAGGCACAATAGTAATAGGAGCAGCATTATTTGGGAGAGATATCTTTTTACCTCTCTTCCTTTTTCTTTTCTTCTTCTTCACCACATCATGTGTGGGTTCAATCATATTTTTGGAGCTCCTTATTAATGAGATTGGTTGAATAGGAGGCTCCTCCTCATTACCTGATTCATCATAAGAAATAATAGGAGGGTATTGGGAAGCCTCTTCCCTTTCATTAGTATTATCTTCATCTTCTATTTTTTTTCTTTTCTTTATGTAATTGGCAATATAAGGATTTTCAATGCAATTCACCGCACAATACATATAAATTTCCTCTAGGTCAAAATGAAGAACTCTATCAAGGGCAAATTTTGGAATATCCTTAGTTATACGTTTCATTTCTTCGTAGCCCATAAGCAAACTAAGTTCATTATAATGTGCAAGGGAAATCAAGTCATCACAATTTTGGACACGATTAGATCAAGAAACAATTTGCATCGAATAATTAAATGACCACGTTCATTACAAAGCTCACAAGTATGGCCAAGAAAATTTAAATTTTCAGCACAATCATCTAGCTCTTCTTGCAACAATTCAGTTTCTAAGTACTTATGCTTCTTGCAATATCTATCTTCTCTATTTGGTGTGTACTTACAAACCCAATGCACTCCACAAAAATTGACATGTTTATAGGAGATATTTTCATCATAACTAGTGCAATCGTCATTAGTATCATGGATATTCAAAGAATTCGTACTAACAACATTGCAATCATGCTCATCATTCAAATATTTAGTGCTAAACATTTTATAGATTTCTTCTTCTAGCACTTGAGCACAATTTTCCTTTCCATCATACTCACGAAAGATATTAAAAAGGTGAAGCGTATGAGACAAACTCAATTCCTTTTTTTATAGTTTTCTTTTATAAACTAAACTAGTGATAAAACAAGAAACAAGAAGACTCGATTGCAAGATCTAAAGATATACCTTCAAGCACTCACCTCCCCGGCAATGGTGACAGAAAAGAGTTTGATGTCTACTACACAACCTTCTTGTAGACGTTGTTGGGCCTCCAAGTACAGAGGTTTGTAGGATAGTAGCAAATTTCCCTCAAGTGGATGACCTAAGGTTTATCAATCCATAGGAGGCGTAGGATGAAGATGGTCTCCCTCAAGCAACCCTGCAACCAAATAACAAAGAGTCTCTTGTGTCCCCAACACACACAATACAATGGTAAATTGTATAGGTGCACTAGTTTGGCGAAGAGATGGTGATACAAGTGCAATATGGGTAGATAAAGGTATTTGTAATCTGAAATTATAAAAACAGCAAGGTAACTAATGATAAAAGTGAGCGTAAACAGTATTGCAATGATAGGAAATAAGGCATAGGGTTCATACTTTCACTAGTGTAAGTTCCCTCAACAATAATATCATAATTGGATCACATAACTATCCCTCAACATGCAACAAAGAGTCACTCCAAAGTCACTAATAGCGGAGAACGAACGAAGAGATTATGGTAGGGTACGAAACCACCTCAAAGTTATTCTTTCCAATCAATCCGTTGGGCTATTCCTATAAGTGTCACATACAGCCCTAGAGTTCGTACTAGAATAACACCTTAAGACACAAATCAGCCAAAAGCCTAATGTCACCTAGATACTCCAATGTCACCTCAAGTATCTGTGGGTATGATTATACGATATGCATCACACAATCTCATATTCATCTATTCAACCAACACATAGGACGTCAAAGAGTGCCCCAAAGCTTCTACCGAAGAATCACGACGAAAACGTGTGCCAACCCCTATGCATAGGTTCATGGGCGGAAACCGCAAGTTGATCACTAAAACATACATCAAGTGAATCACGTGGTATCCCATTGGCACCACAGATACGCATGGCAAGACATACATCAAGTGTTCTCAAATCTTCAAAGACTCAATCCGATAAGATAACTTCAAAGGGGAAACTCAATTCATTACAAGAGAGTAGAGGGGGGAAGAAACATCATAGGATCCAACTATAATATCAAAGCTCACGATACATCAGGATCGTGCCAAATCAAGAACACAAGAGAGAGAGAGAGAGAGATCAAACACATAGCTACTGGTACATACCCTCAGCCCCGAGGGAGAACTACTCCCTCCTCGTCATGGAGAGCACCGGGATGATGAAGATGGCCACCGGAGAAGGATTGCCCCTCCAGCAGGGTGCCGGAACGGGTCTAGATTGGCTTTCGGTGGCTACAGAGGCTTTTGGCGGCGGAACTCCCGATCTATTGTGCTCACGGATGTTTTTAGGGTATATGGAGATATATAGGCGGAAGAAGTATGTCAGGGGGGCCACGAGGGGCCC
>NC_041390.1:527545066-527550981 GCF_002162155.2 Triticum dicoccoides | reverse complement strand
GGGGGTGGACGTGCCCCCTGCCTCGTGGCCTCCTTGCAGGTCCCCCGACGTGCACTCCAAATCTTCTGGGCTTCTTTCCTTCGAAAAATGAGTTCCGTGAAGTTTCAGGTCAATTGGACTCTGTTTGATTTTCCTTTTCTTCAAAACCCTAAAACAGGGTAAAAACTGGCACTGGGCTCGGGGTTAATAGGTTAGTCCCAAAAATGATATAAAAGTGTATAATAAAGCCCATAAACATTCAAAACAGTAGATAATATAGCATGGAGCAATCAAAAATTATAGATACATTGGAGACATATCTAGCATCCACCAGAGATTGAAGCATCGAGCATCTACAGGGTGTCGTTTGTGAGGGTGTCCTGCCAGAGCGAGCTGGTGGAGTCTTCGTCGACCGAACCCAACTGCAGGAGGAGAAAAGCAGTTGGCCCGATGATGCTTCCCCGCCATCGTCTCCCTCGTCGTTCACATCGTCTCACGGGGCGGCTGTCTGCCGCCGAGGAATAGGAGGGGGCTGCCCCCCAACCCAATAGTCGGGTAGGTTGTGAATTGTCGGGAGGAGCTTAGGGTTGTCAGTATTTGCAGGTTGTGAATTGTGTTTTGTGTTGTGTATTTTGAGAGTACTTTCAGATATGAATGTCTTTTAAATTTAAGATTTGCAGTATTGAGCATATGAAGTATTTTATATATTCTAGAGATCTATTTTAGCACATAAAATGTAGTTTCATAGGAGTATAAAAGTGCAGACAATGTGATTCTTAGAGAAGAAACTACAAGTTTCAGTTTCAGATAAGAAACTGCAAGTTCAGTTTCAGATAAGAAACTGCAACTTTCAGAGGCAGAGCATTTATATTAACACGGCCTTTTCAAACAGGGTTAACATCATGTTGTAAGTTTTATTCATGGTCGAAAATGGGACAACCAGCCAGTTAACATCATGCTGATCAACATTCATGCATAGCACATCTTCATATGATGCACATTCAAAATGCCCACACAATGTCGAGTGTGCGAAACATAGAGAAAACGAGGGACGAAGTTTTGGCAAGTGTTGGAAGTGGTTTTGGGCTGCCCCGTCTAGGCTTTCATTTTTAACATGCGCAGCCCACGACCTCAGATGGGAGGTCCATAGGCCTGTTTGTATTTTCTTAGGGCCGTCATGTATCGACCGGCCTATGGACCTCTCATTCGAGGTTTTATTTTTGGCAGCCCAATTTATGTATTTTTTTGAAGAAAACGCAGAGGTCTATTCTATTTTTCTATATAAGAATAGGAATACCAGGTCCAACTTATGTTTCCCTTCTAACTATATTATATATATTTAAATTATTTTATATGTTATTATATATTATTTTTATTGTCATCATATATTTAACAGATACTTACATATGTAAGAAAACAATATCCCACATCTTATTAACTTATAAAAATAATTTCTTAACAAATAAAATTCTAGATTGTTTTGGCACGAAAATCCTAGTGATTGTGTACAAAAGCTTGGTAAGATTTAAGGATGAATGTAATAAAATCACTTATTATTTAAATATATTTATAACAAAATGCTCAGCCCCTTTTTATTTTTTGATAACATTGCTGGCCCAACCCAACATTATAATTAGAATCAGCCCAGCAAAATCGTGTATTTCGAGAAAGTGCAAATGGCGTGTAATTTTTTAGGAAATAAAATAAATCGGCCGCATGGACGCTACATTATTTGTTCACCCAGCCCTGCTAATGGCTGTAATTCAAAAAAAAGATCAAATTGACTGTAAATTCTACCGCGCAAAAAAAAGATTGTAAATTCTGAAAAAATGGGTTGAATACATGCCGGATTTTTGGAGGCTGAAATGTGGGCCAATGGGTTGAAGCCAACACAAGTCGTTGTCAATTTAGTCAAAAAATGATTCTGACATGTTGGTCGTTGGATTTACATCCAACGACCGGCATCCATCTTCAATCTCTCGTCTTCTTCCTCCAGCACCGCCGGGACCACCTCCCGCCTCCTGCTGCTAGCAGCTCTGCTTAGCACGCTTCGCTATGAAGCGCTACTCCACCGTTGGTCAGGCCATCCCTCCACCCCTCCACACCTCCTGTTCTTCTCCACCGAATGCCGAACCACACCGCACTAGAACCAGTTAACCCTCGTACACCTATCTGTCTGTGATTCTACTCCCGCGTCTTCCCATCTCCGGCTCGTTGCTGTCCGGGGCCTCGCCGTCGTCCACCACCTTGGATGCGCTCGGCGCGGCGTGGTCAATGTGGTCAACGAACGACACCATCGGAAGTAGACTATGCGTGGAGAGGTTGACAGCTGGGTCCACGGCCGCACACAAGGAAATGCCTCCTTATTACGCGCAAAATAATGATTCCTCCACCTGACATCTGGGACCCACCGGAAGGGCCTCTGTATTTCGCGAAAATAACGTGCCCCCTGCTGACATGTCGGACCCACCAGCTATCTTTGCCCGCAAGGAAGTGCCTCCTTATTACACACAAAAAAATGAATATTCCCCATGCTAGCTGGAACCCAGCATAGTGGGAGGCTGACTTGTGGGCCTACCAAGTTGACGGGGACAGAGGGCTTTGTCAACTTAGTCAATATGAACGATTCTAGCTCCTGTTACCGTACGATGTTCATCCAACGGTCGTAGTGCTTCTTCAACCTCTAGTCTTCTTGCTCCAGCCACCCAAACTAGCGCCGGTCGTGCCGCGTGCTCCTGCCTCCCGTGGCCAGTTGTGATGCCGCGGAGGCCTCACCGCCCCTACTACTCCCACCGCTGGCCAGGCCATCCCTCTACTCACCCACACCCCATATTATTCTGCGGCGACAGCAGCCTCACACCACAGCCGAACCAGTGAACCCTCGTACTCCTCTTCGCGTGGGCATCCACTGCTGCGTCTTCCTCGGCTCCGAGTCGTCCCCTTCCTAGTCCTCGCCGTCGTCCACCGCAATGGTGCTCTCGACGCGGCGTGGTCAACATGGTCAAGGAACGACTTCCATCAGACGTGGACTGTACGTGGAGAGGCTGACAGCTGGGTCCACGGCCGCAGCAAGGAAGTGCCTCCTTATTACTCGCAAAATAATGAGTCCTCCATCTGACAGCGGGGACACACCGGACAGGCCACCGTATTTCGCAAAAAAAACATTTCCCCCTGACTGCTGTGACCCACCAGCTACATCTTCGCACGCAAGGAAGTGCGTCTGGGCAAAAAAACGATTCGCACCCCTGACTGCTGGGACCCACCAGCTACATCTTCACACGCAAGGAAGTGCGTCCGGGCAAATAAACGATTCGCCCCCTGACTGCCGGGACCCACCAGCTACATCATCGCACGCAAGGAAGTGCCTGACAGTCGGGACCCACCTGGTCGAAGCGTATGTAGCGTTGTCATTCTGGTCGCGAACGTGTACGTACATATATACTGGTGGATGTAGAGGCGTGCACGTGTCGTAGTAGAGGCGGGTACGTGTCGTAGTAGAGGCGGGTACGTGTCGTAGTAGAGGCGCGCACGTAGCATGTACACGTACGTACATCGGCCAGGGTGCAAGAAAGAAAATACGGCCACGTATGTGTACATACGGGCGGGGTCTCAAACGCTGAGAACCAAGGTATCAATCCAGTAGGAGGCCACGCTCAAGTCCCTCGTACCTGCACAAAGCGATAGCTACTCGCAACCAACGCGATTAGGGGTTGTCAATCCCTTCACGGTCACTTACGAGAGTGAGATCTGATAGATATAATATTTTTGGTATTTTTGGTATAACGATGCAAAGTAAAAAGTAAAGGAAAAGTAAAAAAAGCAAAGCAAGATTAAAGTGATGGAGATTGATATGATGAGAATAGACCCTGGGGCCATAGGTTTCACTAGTGGCTTCTCTCAAGAGCATGAGTATTCTACGATGGGTGAACAAATTACTGTTGAGCAATTGACAGAATTGTGCATAGTTATGAGAATATCTAGGCATGATCATGTATATAGGCATCACATCCGTGACAAGTAGATCGAAACGATTCTGCATCTACTACTATTACTCCACTCATCGACCGCTATCCAGCCTGCATCTAGAGTATTAAGTTAAAAACAGAGTAACGCCTTAAGCAAGATGCCATGATGTAGAGAGATAAATTCATGCAATATGAAATAAACCCCATCTTGTTATCCTCGATGGCAACGATGCAATACATGTGTTGCTGCCCCTTCTGTCACTGGGAAAGGACACCACAAGATCGAACCCAAAGCTAAGCACTTCTCCCATGGCAAGAACTACCAATCTAGTTGGCCAAACCAAACGGATAATTCGAAGAGACTTGCAAAGATAACCAATCATACATAAAAGAATTCAGAGAAGATTCAAATATTATTCATAGATAGACTTGATCATAAACCCACAATTCATCGGTCTCAACAAACACACCGCAAAAACAAGATTACATTGAATAGATCTCCACAAGAGAGGGGGAGAACTTTGTATTGAGATTCAAAGAGAAATAAGAAGCCATCTAGCTACTAACTATGGACCCAAAGGTCTGAGGTAAACTACTCACACTTCATCGAAGGGGCTAGGATGATGTAGAAGCCCTCCGTGATGACGGCCCTCTTCCGGTGGAGCTCCGAAACAGTCCCCAAGATGGGATCTCGTGGATACAGAAAGTTGTGGCGGTGGAATTAGGTTTTTGGCTCCTATTCTGATCGTTTGGGGATACGTGTGTATATATAGGAGAAAGGAGTACGTCGATGGAGCACCGAGGGGCCCACGAGGCAGGGGGCGCGCCTTGGGGGGGCACCCCCCACCCTCGTGACCTCCTCTTTGACCCCGTGGAGTAGGGTCCAAGTCTCCAGGATCACGTTCGTGAGAAAATCACGTTCCCGGAGATTTTATTCCGTTTGGACTCCGTTTGATATTCTGTTTCTCTGAAACACTGAAATAGGCAAAAAAACAGCAATTCTGGGCTGGGCCTCCGGTTAATAGGTTAGTCCCAAAAATAATATAAAAGTGGAAAATAAATCCCAATATAGTCCAAAACAGTAGATAATATAGCATGAGCAATCAAAAATTATAGATACGTTGGAGACGTATCAGGCATCCCCAAGTTTAATTCCTGCTCGTCCTCGAGTAGGTAAATGATAAAAAGAGAATTTTTGATGCGGAGTGCTACTTGGCATAATTTCAATGCAAATCTTCTTAATTGTGGTAATAATATTCAGATTAGAAAGATTCAAGACAAAAGTTTATATTGACATAAAAAATAATGATACTTCAAGCATACTAACAAAGCAATTATGTCTTCTCAAAATAACATGGCCAAAGAAAGTTATCCCTACAAAATCATATAGTCTGGCTATGCTCTATCTTCACCACACAAAGTATTTAAATCATGCATAACCCCGATGACAAGCCAATCAATTGTTTCATACTCTAACTTTTTGAAAACTTTTTCAATCTTCACGCAATACATGAGCGTGAGCCATAGATATAGCATTATAGGTGGAATAGAATGGTGGTTGTGGAGAAGACAAAAAGGAGGGGAAGATAGTCTCACATCAACTACGTGTATCAACGGGCTATGGAGATGCCCATCAATAGATATCAATGTAAGTGAGTTGGGATTGCCATGCAACGGATGCACTAGAGCTATAAATGTATGAAAGCTCAAAAAGAAACTAAGTGGGTGTGCATCCAACTTGCTTGCTCACGAAGACCTAGGGCAATTTTGAGGAAGCCCATCATTGGAATATACAAGCCAAGTTCTATAATGTAAAATTCCCACTAGTATATGGAAGTGACAACATATGAGACTCTCTATATGAAGAACATGGTGCTACTTTGAAGCACAATATATGAGACTTGCTATATCATGGTGCTACTTTGAAGCACAAGTGTGGAAAAATATAGTAGCATTGCCCCTTTTTATTTA
>NC_041390.1:527539643-527544693 GCF_002162155.2 Triticum dicoccoides | reverse complement strand
TTGGGACAATGCTCTATTGAATGATGATCATCACACTTTTATTTATTTACAACTCAATGATTACAACTCGATTATAAAACAAAGTATGACTCTATATGGATGCCTCCGGCGGTGTACCGGGATATGCAATGAATCAAGAGTGACAAGTATGAAGAAATCATGAACGGTGGTTTTGCCACAAATACTATGTCAACTACATGATCATGCTAAGCAATATGACAATGATGAATGTGTCATGATGAACTAGATGGTGGAAAGTTGCATGGCAATATATCTCGGAATGGCTATGGAAATGACATAATAGGTAGGTATGGTGGCTGTTTTGAGGAAGGTATTTGGTAGGTGTATGATACCGGCGAAAGGTGCGCGGTACTAGAGAGGCTAGCAAAGGTGGAAGGGTGAGAGTGCGTATAATCCATGGACTCAACATTAGTCATAAAGAACTCATATACTCATTGCAAAAATCTAGAAGTTATCAAAGAAAAGTATTACGCGCATGCTCCTAGGGGGATAGATTGGTAGGAAAACACCATCGCTCGTCCCCGACCGCCACTTATAAGGAAGACAATCAATAAATAAATCATGCTCCGACTTCATCACATAACGGTTCACCATACGTGCATGCTACGGGAATCACAAACTTCAACACAGGTATTCTTTAAATTCACAACTACTCGACTAGCATGACTTTAATATTATCACCTCCATATCTCAAAACAATTATCATGCTTCAATCTTTTCTTAGTATTCAACACACTCAAAAGAAAGTTTCACAAATCTTGAATATCAAGCATATTATTATTAAGCAAATTACCATGCTATTAAGTCTCTCAAAATAATTTAAGTGAAGCATGAGAGATCAATAGTTTCTTTAAAACAAATCCACCACCGAGCTCTAAAAGATCTAAGTGAAGCACATAGAGCAAAATTATAACGCTCAAAACATATAAGTGAAGCACATAGAGCAAAACTACTTATCTAAAAAGATATAAGTGAAGCACATAGAGCAAAATTATAACTCTCAAAAGATATAAGTGAAGCACATAGAGCAAAACTACTTAGCTCAAAAGATATAAGTGAAGCACATAGAGTATTCTATCAAATTTTAATTCATGTATGGCTCTCTCAAAAGGTATGTACAGCAAGGATGATTGTGGAATACTAAGACACAAATAATACAAGACGCTCCAAGCAAAACACATATCATGTTGGTGAATAAAAATATAGCTCCAAGTAAATTACCGATGGAAGTGGACGAAAGAGGGGATGCCTTCCGGGGCATCCCCAAGCTTTGACTTTTTAGTGCCCTTGGATTATCTTGGGGGTGTCAGGGGCATCCCCAAGCTTAGGCTCTTGCCACTCCTTGTTCCATGATCCATCAAAAGAATTCTCCCAAAACTTGAAAACTTCACAACACAAAACTCAAAATAGAAAACTCATGAGCTCCGTTAGCGAAAGAAAACAAAAGACCACTTCAAGGTACTGCAATGAACTCATTATTTATTTATATTGGTGTTAGACCTACTGTATTCCAACTTCTCTATGGATTATAAACTATTTTACTAGCCATAGATTCATCAAAATAAGCAAACAACACACGAAAAACAGAATCTGTCAAAAACAGAACAGTCTGTAGTAATCTGTAGCTAGCGCAAGATCTCGAACCCCAAAAATTCTAAAATAAATTGCTGGACGTTAGGAATTTATCTATTAATCATCTGAAAAAGAATTAACTAAATAGCACTCTTCAAGTAAAAATGACAGCAGTTCTCGTGAGCGCTAAAGTTTCTATTTTTTACAGCAAGTTCAACAAGACTTTCCCCAAGTCTTCCCAACGGTTCTACTTGGCACAAACACTAATTAAACACAAAAAAACACAACCAAAAAAGAGGCTAAATAATTTATTTATTAATAAGCAGGAGCAAAAAGCAAGGAATAAAAATAAAATTGGGTTGCCTCCCAACAAGCGCTATCGTTTAACGCCCCTAGCTAGGCATAAAAGCGAGGATAGATCTAAGTATTGCCATAATAGTAAGATAGATTATTAAAACTCATTTCATATTCTCTATGTTCAGCAGCAAGTTTTCTTTGAGGCAAGCAAAAGTAATCAAAATGACTAAATTTAACGGGACAAAAGTCCCCAAGATCAACCTTGGGAGGTATAGGTTCCTCCTTTTGTCCTTCATAATGCACAACAAATTCATCATTATAAGCATTCTTTTGACAGAACTTTGGAAGCCTATATTCAAGAGAATATCCTAGCTTATTATTTCGAATAGCCAAATCATCATTAAGTTCAGAAATTATATCAACTAAAACATTGGTAGGAACCCTTCTTCTAAGATTTTCATTGAAAGCAACATAATCTAGAGATTGAAAATGCATTATTTCTTCTTGATCAAAGAGGATAGCCTCTATGGGAGGACGGCAAGCGTCCACCCTATAATGTGCAAAGATTTCTTTGGCTTCTCTTATTATGAATCTAAACTTATGTGCCAAAAAGATAGTAGCGGCATGCTTAACAGAAGAATCCTCAATATTAGAAAATTCCAGAAAAATCCTTTGTATGGAAGGATGCATGTGCATGAATTGTCTTTCAAGTTCAACTACAAGCATGGCAATAGCGTCCGCAAGACTACTAGTTCTGTGAAGGATAGAACTACCCATAGAAGGTAAAGCACCGGCACAAGTAAAGAAATCTTGAATAACTCCTTTTCCAATAATATTACCACTACCAACACAGAATTTTTTTGTATGAAAGATGGTAGGTTCTTTAGTAGGAGCATCAGAATTTTCCATGACATAGTGACAAGCGAGCAAACTAGCACACGAGCAAACAAGAGGCAAGCAGAAAGGAGAAGGAGGATAGAAAGAGAGAGAGGGCGAACAAAACGGCAAGGGTGAATTAGGGGGAGAGGAAAATGAGAGGCAAATGGCAAATAATGTAATGCGAGAGATAGGGAATGTGATGGGTACTTGGTATGTTGACTTTTTGCGTAGACTCCCCGGCAACGGCGTCAGAAATCCTTCTTGCTACTTCTTGAGCTTGCGTTGGTTTTCCCCGAAGAGGAAGGGATGATGCAGCAGAGTAGCGTAAGTATTTCCCTCACTTTTTGAGAACCAAGGTATCAATCCAGTAGGAGGCCATGCTCAAGTCCCTCGTACCTGCACAAAGCGATAGCTACTCACAACCAACACGATTAGGGGTTGTCAATCCCTTCATGGTCACTTACGAGAGTGAGATCTGATAGATATAATATTTTTGGTATTTTTGGTATAAAGATGCAAAGTAAAAAGTAAAGGCAAAGTAAAAAAAGCAAAGCAAGATTAAAGTGATGGAGATTGATATGATGAGAATAGACCTGGGGGCCATAGGTTTCACTAGTGGCTTCTCTCAAGAGCATAAGTATTCTACGGTGGGTGAACAAATTACTGTTGAGCAATTGACATAATTGAGCATAGTTATGAGAATATCTAGGCATGATCATGTATATAGGCATCACATCCGTGACAAGTAGATCGAAACGATTCTGCATCTACTACTATTACTCCACTCATCGACTGCTATCCAGCATGCATCTAGAGTATTAAGTTAAAAACAGAGTAACGCCTTAAGCAAGATGACATGATGTAGAGAGATAAATTCATGCAATATGAAATAAACCCCATCTTGTTATCCTCGATGGCAACGATGCAATACGTGCCTTGTTGCCCCTTCTGTCACTGGGAAAGGACACCGCAAGATCGAACCCAAAGCTAAGCACTTCTCCCATGGCAAGAACTACCAATCTAGTTGGCCAAACCAAACGGATAATTCGAAGAGACTTGCAAAGATAACCAATCATACATAAAAGAATTCAGAGAAGATTCAAATATTATTCATACATAGACTTGATCATAAACCCACAATTCATCGTTCTCAACAAACACACCACAAAAACAAGATTACATCGAATAGATCTCCACAAGAGAGGGGGAGAACTTTGTATTGAGATTCAAAGAGAGAGAAGAAGCCATCTAGCTACTAACTATGGACCCGAAGGTCTGAGGTAAACTACTCACACTTCATCGGAGGGGCTAGGATGATGTAGAAGCCCTCCGTGATGACGACCCTCTTCCGGCGGAGCTTCGGAACATGCCCCAAGATGGGATATCATGGATACAGAAAGTTGCGGCGGTGGAATTAGGTTTTTGGCTCCTGTTCTGATCATTTGGGGGTACGTGTGTATATATAGGAGGAAGGAGTACGTCGGTGGAGCACCGAGGGGCCCACGAGGCAGGGGGGCGCGCCCCCACCCTCGTGACCTCCTCTTTGACCCCCTGGAGTAGGGTCCAAGTCTCCTGGATCACGTTCGGTGAGAAAATCACGTTCCCGAAGATTTTATTCCGTTTGGACTCCGTTTGATATTCTGTTTCTCCGAAACACTGAAATAGGCAAAAAAACAACAATTCTGGGCTGGGCCTCCGGTTAATAGGTTAGTCCCAAAAATAATATAAAAGTGGAAAATAAAGCCCAATATAGTCCAAAATAGTAGATAATATAGCATGGAGCAATCAAAAATTATAGATACGTTGGAGACGTATCAAACGCCTACTCGCGCATACGTACGGCCAGGGCTCGAGTACATGGCTGGGTCGGAATGGAGAAACATCGTCGTTGTCGTGTTCATGGGGAGGCAACGAAATGCGTCGTGTTCATGGGGAGGCAACAGAATGTGTCGTGTTCATGGGGAGGCAACGGAATGCGTCGTGTTCATCGGGAGGCAACGGAACGCGTGGGAGCCAACCGGCTGGGTCGGAACGGAATGCGTGGTCGTGTTCATCGGGAGGGCTTGGACGGAACAGGCGATGGAAACGAGGCCTGGCGTACCACAAAATGGAGGAAACATGCCTCCTACGTTCGGAACGGGGTCCTGTTGATCGGGAGGGGTGTGGCGTACCGCAAAACGGAGGAAACAGACCTCCTACGGTCGAAATGGGGGTCCTGTTGATCGGGAGCGGTGTGGCGTACCGCAAAACGGACGAAACAGACCTCCTACGGTCGAAACGG
>NC_041390.1:527491322-527539209 GCF_002162155.2 Triticum dicoccoides | reverse complement strand
CCACCGTCTATTGTTCATCCAGCCCTCCACACCACGGGGTCCTGTTCAACCACCCCTCCACGGGCACCCCTCCACCATCTACTATTCATCCAGCCCTCCACACCACGGGGTCGTGTTTATCCAGAGGCAACGCCACCGCTCACTGTTCATCCAACCACCCCCCCCCCACAACGCTCACTGTTCATTCAATTGGTCGGCTTCAGTTAGCAGCAGTAGCGAAGGAATCGCTTGATCGGGTTCAGTTAACAGCCATTGATCGATTGCTCGGGTTCAGTAACGCGTAGCCTGCAGTGCAATCGCTCGGGTTCAGTTAGAGCCCAACGCCTCGCTCGGCTTCAGTTAGAGCCAACGCCTCGCACACACGCGTGTACGTGTACGAGAGAAACGCGCATCGCTCGGCCCCCGACCTCCCACCGTAACCGGGAACTCCCTGAAATTTTCCTCCCCCTCGCTTCTACCACGGTTTTTTCCATCATGGACGGCCCAAAGAATGTCATGCAGCTGCGTCTCCGGCCCGCCCAGGACGAAAAGCCCATTTTCTGTCATGATTTTTTGTCATAGAAGTAGGAGCCCACCACATCTATGATGATACCGGGTTTTGTCACAATTATCTTCATAGAAGTGTCATATGTATGACAGAAAAAAAATTCGTTCGGCCCAAAATGTCCCGGATGTGTCTTTTTTTGTAGTGTATGGACCCGAAGGTCTGAGGTAAACTACTCACACTTCATCGAAGAGGCTATGTTGTTGATGTATAAGCCCTCCGTGATGGATGCCCCCTCCAACGAAGCTCCGGAACAGGCCCCAAGATGGGATCTCGTGGATACAGAAAGTTACGATGGTGGAATTAGAGTTTTGGCTCCGTATCTGATCCTTTGAGGGTACGTAGGTATATATAGGAGGAAGGAGTACGTCGGTGGAGCAACAGGGGTCCCACGAGGGTGGAGGGCGCGCCTGGGGGGGTAGGCGCGCCCCCCTAACTCGTGGCCTCCTCCTTTATTTCTTGACGTAGGGTCCAAGTCTCCTGGATCATGTTCGGTGAGAAAATCACGTTCCCGAAGGTTTCATTCCGTTTGGACTCCGTCTGATATTCCTTTTCTTCAAAACCCTAAAATAGGCAAAAAACAGCAATTCTAGGCTGGGCCTCCGGTTAATAGGTTAGTCCCAAAAATAATATAAAAGTGGATAATAAAGCCCAATAATGTCCAAAACAGTAGATAATATAGCATGGAGCAATCAAAAATTATAGATACGTTGGAGACATATCACCCCCCTATCGCCCACACTCACTTGGCGATGGTTCCAGATGTCGTCGCGGAAAGATGTTTTAAACCGTTTGTTTAGGACCGACGTGCACCAGTGTATAGCTGATGTTCTCTGAGCTTCTCGAGAACTAAGCGCAAATGTTCCTTGTGTTCCTCTTCATTCTTCGAGTACACCAATATGTCATCAATGAACACCACAACAAACTTATCCTAGAACTCCATGAACACCTTATTCATCATACTCGTAAAGTAGGCAGGGGCGTTAGTCAATCCAAAAGACATGACCGTGTACTCATATAGCCCGTACCTTGTGGTAAAAGCTGTCTTAGGTATATCTTGTTCTCGGATCTTCAGCTGGTGGTATCCAGATCAAAGATCGATCTTGGAGAATACTTTGGCTCCCTGCAGCTGGTCAAACAAATCATTGATCATCGGTAGTGGGTAGTTGTTCTTGATCGTCACTTCGTTCAATGCATGATAATCCACAACCATTCTCAAAGATCCATCCTTCTTCTCAACTAAGAGCACTGGGGCTCCCCACGGTGATGAACTTGGTCGAATATAACATTTCTTCAATAACTCCTTAATCTGCTTCTTAATTTCCTCCAGATCATTTGCGGGCATCCGATATGGTCTCTTTGATATGGGTCCGGTGCTGGTAATAGCTCTATCAAAAGTTCTATGTCTCGATCTGGTGGCTGCCTGGTAATTCCTCTGGGAATACATCTGGGTAATCCTTCACTACAGGAACTTCTTCCTGAACAACCCCCGAGAGGGAATTCACTTGGGTCCTCCTTGGTGCATGTCTAGATACATACTTGATCCTTTTTCCCTCACGGGTGGTGAGTAAAATTGACTTACTAGCATAGTCGATGTTTCCTCCATACTTGGATAGCCAATCCATGCCTAGTATCATATCCATTCCTTGTGACTCCAAAATTATTAGGTCTGAGGAAAAAACGTGGCTACCAATGGTTATTGTTAACCGATCACACCATCGGCTGGCCATATACTCCGCTCCTGGCGAGCTTACTAACATGGGTGACCTAAGGGCTAGGGTTGGCAATTTAAACTTGTCCACAAAGCCCCTTGATATGTATGAATGCGATGCACTAGTGTCAAAAAGAACGAGAGCGGTAAAAGACTTAATCCAAAACTTACCTATCACTACGTCAGGATGCTCTTCAACTTCCTCCATGTTGATGTGGTTCACCTGACCACTAGTGAAAGGATTGGGCTTCTTTCTAGAGTTTCCATTTCCATTGCCATCCTTCAACTCAGAACAATCGTTGGAGTAGTGTCCATTCTTCCCATACTTGTAACAGGTGACATGGCTCAGGTCCTTCTTAGCGGGTGTTGCTGGGTTGGAATGGTTCTGGCTGCTGCTTCCTCCATTCCCATTTCCATTTTTAGGGCCACTGTGGTTATGCGAACTTCCTCCATTGTGAGTATGGCCTCCATGGTTATGATGGGTATGTCCTCCCGCGTTTGGGGTAAAGCAAGGCTTCAGCTGAGCTCCAGAATTGTACTTCCCGTGTCCATACTTCCTTTTGTGGCTCTCCGTTGACTGCTGCTTGCCTTCAATCATAAGAGCCCTGTCTACCAACTCCTGGTAGTTAGTGAATGTTGCCACCATCAACTGCATACTCAGCTCGTCATTCAGCCCTTCCATAAACTTCTTCTGCTTCGCGGCATCTATGGACACATCATCTAGGGCATAGCGGGCTAACTTGCTGAACTCATCCATGTACTTCCCCACAGTATGATTTCCCTGGTGCAAGTTGCGAAACTCGTGCTTCTTCATACTCATAGCTCCAGCTGAGACATGTGCAGTGCGGAATGCTTCCTGGAACTGATCCCAAGTGACATTGGCTATGGGGAAAATGGCTGTGTAATTCTCCCACCATGAGGCTGCGGGTCCATCTAGTTGGTGTGCGGCAAAGCGCACCTTCTCAGCATCTGCACAACCTGCGATGGTCAGCTCCCTTCCAATCCTGCGGAGTCAGTTATCAGCAACTATTGGCTCGGTGCTACTAGAGAACACCAGCGGATTCAACCTTAGAAAACGGGCTAAGTTATCAACTGGAGGTGGTGGCGGTGGGTTGTTGTTGTTGTTGTTGCCTTGGTTCTGGACTAGCAACTGCATCAAGGCATTCTGCTGTTGGATCAACTGAGTGAGCTCCTGTGGGAAGACAAATCC
The DNA here is from genome assembly GCF_002162155.2 of Triticum dicoccoides. Lineage (NCBI taxonomy): Eukaryota > Viridiplantae > Streptophyta > Magnoliopsida > Poales > Poaceae > Triticum > Triticum dicoccoides. Next base: position 527,535,744 of record NC_041390.1, on the reverse strand, counting down.
GGGGTCATGTCTCAGAGGCATCTGATAGGTTTAGAGGGGTGAGAATAGAATAGAGTGAGGTCTAGAGAGATCACTACCCATATTCACATGAGATAAACACATTCATTTCACACCACTCAATTCAAACAGGATCATACAATCGATCTAAATTGTCATTACAAAAATGCTCGGACTATTACTATATACATGGGGGAAATACTACTGGTAATATGGTAGTCGTCTAGAAATTTTGATCGGTGGAAGACTCCATGATATCTGCTCCAGCTCCGTCTTCATAATCAACATCACTATCAGGGTTGAAGTCGGTGTCGTCAATTATGATGTAGTCTTTAGGGTGGTTGTCCTCTCCAGGTTCGGGATCTCCCATGAATATTCCTAGTTTCTTCTTCAGGTCCTCATTCTTCTCCAGTAGTACTGCAATTTCTTCTTCATGTCCATCACATGTAGACTTGAGTTCCTCTTCTAGCTCCATGTTCCTATTCATCACCTTCTTCATGTCTATCATGATGGTGCACATCTGGGTCTCCTGACGACGAATGTGTTGATTTAACTCCTGGATGTAGGCTGCAATGGACTTATCCCTCCTGGTGCAAATCATATCCCATTGCTCATCTCGACATCCACATATCTGGTAGATGGTGTCCTTAAGATCCTTGTGGTATACCTCGCCTATGCATCCAATGGCGATGTGGGTGGCCATGCTCTTTCCTAGACTCCAGGTTGGTGCATCAAAGGAAAACTCTACGGGCTCAGTAACTGGTGCGAACGTCCTTCCTGGAACATGAACTCGGATCATCCAATGCTCTTCTTTAGGTAGAGTGGCAGTGTAGGTCCCAGTGAAGCTTGGTATTCCGATGCTCAGGTACCTAGTGACTTCCTTCAAGTGTCGTCCAAAAGGTGTGTCTTCATCCGGTTGAGTGAATTTGTTCCTCGGGTACGCCATCTATAGAGTAGAAAATGGAGAAGAGTCAGAAATGAGTGTCCTATGGCTTTGTCCTAGTGGTCGCGTCCTACAGTCAGCGTGTGCTCTGATACCATCTTGTAGCGACCCGACCTTAGACGGTCAAGTCTCTGTGCTTAAGTGTCATCCCTGGATCGGTATAGCTGACACACACAATACTCGAGGATTTATAACAGAGTTTCAATCACACTTATTACATCGAAATGTCTCAAAGAGAACTTATTACAATAATATGGCTGAAGGCCATCTAAATATGATAACAGCGGAAGCTTCAAAGGTAGAAGAGTCCATCCAACTCCACGGCAAAACTAAGTGCATGACAACGACCTAGCACACCTTACTCTTCGTCTGAAAATTCTGCAACATAATACTTTGCAGCTTGTGTAGACAAGCACATGGAATATGCTGGCAAGATAACACTATAGAGCAATGAACAAAATAACAGCTATAACTACATACATATATGGTTGGTGGAGGCTCTATGGTTATCTTCTGTATAAAGCTAGTTTTTTCCCTACAACAAAGGAATATATTTTATTTGACTACAAAGTTTGTTGATAAACATTGAGAATGGTAACCCCATCTAAATCCGAGTTAAAATTTAACAACCCGACAAAATTAATTAAGTAGAGTGTTGAGATCAACATAATAATTCAAGCACCAGATACTCAAGATGTCCATAACCGGGGACATGGCTAATCATGATTAGTTTGTACACTCTGCAGAGGTTTGCGCACTTTTTCCCACAAGACTCGATCTCCGCCGTTGGATTTCTCGCACTACAAGATGTTTGAGAAACGGATGACCGAGACACAGTCTTTCAGAAGCATTAAATCTTTATGACGGGTAGACCGTACCACCTACATCCCCTACATCTGCTAGTCTACCACTGAAAGAGGTCACACAACATACTCAACTATGCTAGAGCCCATAATGGCTTGTGGCTGCACACGGAAATTTCCAGCATGAATAACATTATGATCCCTTTGAACCTGGGTGGCAAACCATAAGAAAATCACACGGATACACCGGGATCTCCTTTGGACAACACTAGATTCCCCAGGTGCCCACAAACCAATCCACCCAGATGTGTATTAAATTAGCCACCTTAAGCTAAACCTTAGTTAACAATAATCTCACATCTTACATGAAATCTCTCGAACCAAACCACGTCTACGAGCATAGCATAGCAGTATAAGCATACGTAGGACACCTAGGGTTTAAATGCAAGATAATAGGTTCTACCTCATCAAGTACTTCCCAGTACCCACATGTTATCAAGCCCTAACCATGCAGTGTTTGAGGATTGAAACTAATGCATAGAAACTAGGTAATAAGGGATATGATCAAAGTGTTACTTGCCTTGCGGAGGATCAGAAAACTTTAGAGATTCGTAGTAGCAAGCCTCACACTCCGGAAACTCTATCGTGAACAAACGATAGCATACATAAGTACTCAAGCATAATATGCAAAGGTAAAACTCAAATAAAAAGATCCAAACGGAAACTTCAAGTCAAGAGCTTCGATTTGCAAAAAGAATCAATCAAATCGGAGTTACGAAACTCAAACTACGATCAAAAGAAGTTCAAAATCAAATATGCTTGAAACCAAATTTTAAATTGTCAAAACCATGTTCAAGTTGATTATCTAGAAAGAGGGGAACATGACGAAGATTTTGGCGTTGGTTTCACTGGATTTGGATAAATGAGCAAAAATTAACAAGGGTTTGAAGTTCAGAGACCAATCTGTGATAAAAGTATTCATGGTTAGGTCCTTGGCCGAAAACTTAAAATAAAAAGAAAAATCTATCAGACGAACGTCCGCTAACAGAGGCTAACGAACGAATTCATTCATTAACAAAAACTAACGGGTGAATGTTCGCTAGTTAACCTAATAAAAAACAATCTAAACCAAACCGAAATAAGAACCATCAAACCGGGCGGTTTTTACCGATTAAACGGCTTCGGCCGGCGGCGGTCAACGGCGAGCGGTGCGGCGGCTCCGGCGAGCGGGAAGGGCGGCGGGGCAGCGGGCGGCGGCGCGACTGGCGGCGGCGGGCGGCGTCGGCGGCTCGGTGGTGGTGGGGTGAGGAGAGGGGCCGGGGGGTCGGCTTTTAAAGCCTAGGGGGCGGCGGATTGGGGATGGGCTCACAGCGCGGCAACAGTGTCCGGCTCGGACTCCTCTCGAGTCCGGCGGTGGGACAACGAGGGAAGGCGGCGGAGCTAGCTGGGCCAAGGCCCAATTCAGTCCGGAGAGATTTTTTTAAATAAATTTCGCCGTGAATAAAAATCCTAATAAAATATTTTTTTCTAAAAATACCATAAACAATTTTCACCATCCAAACCTAATATTTAGGACAAGATGAACATTTTTCTCGTCTAAAATGCAATTTTCTAAAATGCAAGTTTTTCTCTAATTCAAATAAAATAGCAAACAAAATACAAATAAGATAATAATTTGATTTTAAAATTTCTTCTCCAATATTTCTCTCTTGTTGAAGAAGTCATTTTATCTTCTCTCATTTATTTTTGTTATTGGAAATAATTGGAGAGAAATTATAAAATCAAATTGATCCTATTTTCAAATTTGAAAATAAATTCAAATAAGAAAATTTGTGAAACCTCCAACTCTCTCCTTGGGTCCTTGAGTTGCTTAAGATTTCAAGGATCACAATCAATGCAAATAAAAAAAATATGCAGATGATGACCTATGTATAACATCCAAATTGAAAATTGGGATGTTACAGCGTAGTAGTACTTTACTTAGAGGGCTAATAAATTTCTGCAGGAAGTATATGAGTTCTTTATGACTAATGTGAGTCCATGAATTATAAGCACTCTTACATTTTCGCAATTTGCTAGCCTCTACGGTACCGTGCATTGCCGTTTCTCACATTGAGACGTGGTGCAAACTTCGCAGGTGCATCCAAACCCCATGATATGATATGCTCTATCACACATAAGCCTCATTATATCTTCCTCAAAACAACTATCATACCTACCTATTATGACTTTTCCATGGCCATTCTGAGATATATTGCCATGCAACTTCCACCACTTCCGTTTGATGACTTGAGCATTTATTGTCATATTGCTTTGCATGATCATATAGCTGACATAGTGTTTGTGGCTCAGCCACCGTTCATCATTTTTCATACATGTTATGCTAGATCATTGAGGCATTTATATAGAGTCATATTTCATAGGTATTGAGTTGTAATTTTTATTTATTTTGAGTTATAAGTAAATAGAAGTGTGATGATCATTATTCATTTTTAGAGCAGTGCTCCAGTAAGGAAAGGATGATGGAGACTATGATTCCCCCACAAGTTAGGATGAGGCTCCGGACAATGAGAGAAAAAGAAAAGAAATAGAAAAGAAAAAAGAAATAAAAAATAAAAAATAATAATAAACAAAGAGAGAAGGGGCATTGCTAGTATCCTTTACCACACTTGTGCTTCAAAGTAGCACCATGTTTTTCATATGGAGAGTCTCCTATGTTGTCACTTCCATATACTAGTGGGAATTTTTCATTATAGAATTAGATGCACACCCACTTAGTTTTCATATTGAGCTTTCATACACTTATAGCTCTTAGTGCATCTGTTGCATGGCAATCCCTGCTCCTCACATTGATATCGATTGATGGGCATCTCCATAGCCCCTTGGTTAGCCGCATCGATGTGAGACTTTCTTACTTTTTTGTCTTCTCTATATTTACCCCTATTATCATACTATATTCCACCCATGGTGCTATATCCATGGCTTGCCCTCATGTATTGCGTGAGAGTTGAAAAAGCTGAAGCGTGTTAAAAAGTACAAACCAATTGCTCGGCTTGTCATCGGGGTTGTGCATGATAAATACTTTGTGTTAAGAAGACAGAACATGACAAGACTATATGATCTTGTAGGGATAACTTATTTTAGCATTGATATTTTGAAAGGCATGGTTGCTTGTTGATATGCTTGACTATATAAATTATTATGCCAAACTAGACTATTGCTTTGAATGACATAAAAGTCCAATTGTCCATGCTATAAAGAAAAGAATATGATATGACATGTTAAACAACACTCCACGTCAAAAATTCTATTTTTATCACTTACCCACTCGAGGACGAGTAGGAGTTAAGCTTGGGGATGCTGACATGTCTCCAACGTATCTATAATTTTTGATTGTTTCATGTTGTTATATTATCAATCTTGGATGTTTTATAATCATTTTATAGTCATTTTATATCATTTTTGGGTACTAACCTATTGACATAGTGCCAAGTGTCAGTTCCTATTTTTTAAATCACAGAAAATCAATATCATACGGAGTCCAAATGCCACAAAACTTTACGTAGATTTTTTATGGACCAGAAGGAACAAGTTGGGCCCTGGTTGCACATGGGGGGAGTCCCGAGGAGGGGACAACCCACTAGGGCGCGCCAGGAGGCCCGTGCGCGCCCTGGTGGGTTGTGCCCACCTCGGGTGCCCCCCGGACCACCTCTTTGCTCTATAAATACCCAAATATTCCCAAAACCCTAGGGGAGTCGATGAAATATTCATCCAGCCACCGCAGAGTCCAGAACCACCAGATCCAATCTACACCATCACGGAGGGGTTCACCACTTCCATTGGTGCCTCTTCGATGATGCGTGAGTAGTTCTTTGTAGACCTTTGGGTTTGTAGTTAGTAGCTAGATGGCTTCACCTCTCTCTCTCTCTTGATTCTCAATAAAATGGTCTCTTGGAGATACATATGATGTAACTCTTTTGAGGTGTGTTTGTATGGATCGATGAACTTTGAGTTTATGATCAGATCTATCTTTTTATATCCATGAAAGTATTTGGGTTTCTTTGATCTCTTTTATGCATGATCTCTTATAGCCTCGTATCTCTTATTTTGATATTTGGGTTTTGTTTGGCCAACTTGATCTATTTATCTTGCAATGGGAAGAGGTGCCCGGTAGTGGGTTCGATCTTACGGTGCTAGATCCCAGTGACAGAAAGGGAACCGACACATATGTATCGTTGCTACTAAGGATAAAAAGATGGGATCTATATCTACCGCCATAGATAAATGGATCTCGTCTACATCATGTCATCGTTCTTATTGCGTTACTCCATTTTTCCATGAACTTAATACACTAGATGCATGCTGGATAGCGGTCCATGTGCGGAGTAATAGTACTAGATCACTGGTGCGCGTCCCTCCTAAACAAATGGTTTTTAACCCCTTTCCGTGACGGCATTTGGAACCGTCGCCAAGTCAGTGTGTGCGATAGGGTGTCCTTCGCACACGACCTAGAAATCGTCGGGGATAGGCCCTCCTGGGACCAAGGCTGGGGCCGTGTGCGATCGGACGAGGCATCGAAACCCAATCATTTTCGTAGGTATGTACATCCCGCATGATAATCCGAGAAAATCTTTTCCATAGGTATGCACATCCCACACGGTGAATCCACGAAAAACATTTCCATTCGTATGTATATCACACACAGTCAATTCAAGGAATACGTTTCCGTTCATATGTACATCCCACATAGTCAATCCAGGGAACACGTTTCCGTTCGGATGTACATCCCACACAGTTTTATGTGTAGGCTCGTGTGTGAAAGGTGTAACTATCACACACGGTTTGCCATGGTTAACGATTTTCTTTTATCAATTATATCACACACGATTTGATGAAGAAAACGGTGTGTCATTGGGCTATCTATCGCAAGCACTTTTTCTGCTAGAATCGTTTGCAAAGGTCCATGACACATTTAGCGGGTTTATTAGTTTACAATTAATAATTCAAGTATTACGCAAATTCACATTTCATATCGAACAGTTGTTTGCCAATTTCATATCAGGCACGTAAATATATTATAACATCATAGTACGGTAGCTACATGAAAACAGCATAGTACAACATATAGCTAGTTCAACTTCATAAGAACAATATATTCATTTCCCTAATCGACATCATCCAGGCTCGTTTTATCCACCTCTGCTTTCAGTTCAGTAAGAACCCGTTTTGCATGGGCCAACTAGGAAAGTGCCTCCTCCTTCGCCAACACCATCTTAGCAAAGTCTGATTTAAAAATCTGAGCTCATTCTCCACCTTCAACTTTTTATCCCGCATTTTGAAATATGCTTCAGCATTGACAACACTTTCTAAGCCTACGTGTGTTCTCTTCCTCATACATGTTCCAGATCTTCGCTAGGCACATCTTCAAAGACTGTGGCCACTCTTGGTCAACCCACTCCAAGTAAGAACACTTCCGTTCATCCTATAATATTTAAAACTAGATCAGTAACAATTGTAGGGGAAATGTGTTTATAGCAACATATAAAATCACCTATGCTTATTTTGAAAAATTGAAGAAACATGTTAATTATGACATATCTTCTCAAAAAGATCAATGTGCAAATGAAATAATTGGTACTGAGGCAACAACCAAATTCTGGAACATCAGAAGCTATAATTAACTACAACGACACTACAAGTTCTTACTCATGTACAATGAACAACAAATTGAACATTTTATGAGGAAGGTAAATATAACTGTAACAACATAGAGACAGTGTTTGGATGATAGCAAATTGATACTAACAGGTGTGTACATGCACAAATTTAGTAACATAGAACTAATACCACTAAGGCCATCCACTATGTATGCCAAAACTGGGGTAAAGACAATTGTTGCTACATCTCGCACCGGTGCCCTGCACTAGCGAGCCGATGCAGTGGAAAAAATCAGGGACCCAGACTCCGGAGCACATAGTTGCTCTGATGCCCAGTTCCTTCATGCCATAAAGATTTAGTATTTTACTGCTTGGCTGCTCGGATGTGTGGACCAAAGATGGCTGCACAAACTGCTGGAGTGGTGCAAAATAATTTTCTAATGGCACCGCTGATGAGATGGGAACAATTTAAGATACTAGGTACAAACTGTGACACTCTCTTAGGATGCGTTTGGTTGAAGGTGTGGTATGAATGGGTTGGGGCCGTGACAGTGTCTGAATCCCATCTAACAAATGATTTGTAACAACGAAAGAGGGTATAACCTTCTCTGCACATGCCAGAAACTTCCTCCCGCTGTCCACAGAATCAAACGCAACTAGCTTCACGCATGGAGATTGATGGTCACAACGAGCAGATAGATCTTCAGCCACCCTGCTCCATTCGTTGCCACTGATGGTCTTAGGGAGCTACAAGAGGAAGAAATGACTCAAATCGACCGCCGGGTAAAAATCCTTCATTCCAAGTCATAGCCCGAGAGAGAGAGAGAGAAGAGAGGCATACCCGGGTGGTGAAGGAGTAGTCACCGGAGGAGGAACCGCCGGAGAGGTCTTAGAAGAAGACCATGACGACCCCGGCGGTAGGATGCGAGACGGCGAGAGCGAGGAAATGGCTATATCTTAGCAAGGAAGGAAGGAGGAAACAGGGGAAATGTGACTTATGGTCGGGGAGAAAAGGGGTGGGGAAGGGGGAAGGGAGGCGTGGGTAGATATTTTGGCGGTAGGCCAAAATTTGGGAAATATGGAGGGAAACTTTGCGCGCGGTGCCACCGGACCATTCACTTTGAACGATTGTGTGCATCGCAAATGATTATTCTGCTTTACGTGCATGGGATGAGTTTGATAATTCAAATTTTGGTGGAAATTTCCCCGGGTACGTCATTGCATAATTTAACATCGCTTGCTAATTTGGGCACACAAAAGAGCGTACAGCAGGCAGACCACACTTACTGAATCGAGCAATTTTAGTAATTAAACAGAGCCAGTTGACCTAATCATTGCTATAACAAAAGACCGGCATTAAAAACAAAGCCTAAGTATGCATAATTTTAATAAATCCGCTGCCACGTCGGCCTATGCATCACCGCTATGACATGAGACGTCGATGACTTGTCCTAGCGACATGCCGCCGTTGGTGGACTCCGCGTCCCCCTGCTGAAGTCGACCGCGTCCTCATCCTCGTCCTCGGCGCCGTCCTCAAGGTTGTAGTACTCGTAGTAGTAGTTGCGCCAGAGCTCGTGGTGTTACCCCACCGCCGATTCCTCGACGGACAGACTCTTCTCTACCTCGACCTCGGCCACACGCAACTCCTCCTCCCGACGCTCCTCGATCTCCGCCGCCTCCTGCATCTCCAGCTCCCGCTCGGTGACCTCATGAGGAAGCAGGTGCTTCATGGGCACCGCCGCCTTTTCAGACATGGGTTGCATGCTAGAGTCCGAGGTGGCCTGGAATATCTTGGCATGTGCATCCTCGATCTTGGTGTGGATGGCCTTGACCCGGGCCAGGGCGACATCAGCATCACGAACGGCAGCTCGAGTGCTCTCGGCGTTTGCAGCCCCCGTCGCAGCAGCAGTTGTAGCTGTCTCGGCTGCTGGAGGTGCCCTGTCGGCTACCGCAGATGCCCTCTCGGCAGAAGCGGCCGCTCTCAATGCGGATGCGGCGGCACTCTCGGCGTAGGCGGCCGCGCTCTCGGCGTAGGCGGTGGCACTCGGGGGGGACGCGGCCATCGTACGGGCCTTCACGAAGCGTTTCCATGGCGTAATCTTTTCAAGAAGGAGGTGCAGGAATGGGGGTCGGGATTCATGGATTCGGGGGTAGCTGGCACTGGAGCAGACGAGCCGGCGAAGCTTAAGGAGGGAGACTTAAATAGACCCAGATATTTTCATCACAAACAGTTCCTCGAAAAACAACTATGTGTGATGTTGTAGATATTTTTTATTAGCTGTGAAAGATGAATTTGGAGTACAGTGGCAACGGATGGTGTTTTAAATGTACGAGATTTTTTTAGTACTAATACAACTATCATGTCAAATTTTGGAAAATTTCAAGGGTCATTTGACATTTTAAGACATTTAAGTGATTTTCTAGCCATTTAATGACCATAATTGAATTTGAACTGCATGTACATGCAACAGCAGACCATAACGGTTTGAAAACTCATATTTTGTGTACTTGTGTGCGATTTAATTCCATGAGCAGTAAATTGGAAGGAATTTTCAAACATATTGGTCTCAAGGCTATGCCACAATTAAGCATGGAGTGACATGGCATTTTAATTCCAAAAAAATCAAAAACACATAAAACCATGGTTGATGTAATTTCATGCCACTAAGATGATATGGAAAAAATTGGGCATGTTTGACGAAAGTTTGGACACACATCCCTCACAAACCGGAGCAACTCACTAGAAGGCTCGTGGTCCCGAGAGGGAACAATGCATGTTTGATGACGAACGGAAGATAGCTTCCTCTTACGGCCTTAAACTTTTTCTATGTTTAACATGCACTACTACAACTGTAATGTGAAATTTTGGAAATTTTAGGGGTCATTTGACATTTTAAAAACATTTAAGTGATTTTCTAGCCATTTAATTCAAATTTGAACTACATCTACATGCAACGCCTAACCATAATGGTTTGACAAATCATATTTGTGTACTTGTGTGCGAATTAATTCCATGTGCAGTAAATTAGAAGGAATTTTCAAACATATTTGTCTCACGACATGGACACATGCATATGTATGCATGGAGTGACATGACATTTTAATTCCAAAAAATTAAAAAAAAATCAGAAACACATGAAACCTTGGTTGATGTAATGTCATGCGACCAAGATGATGTGGTAAAAATTGGCATGTTTGACGAAAGTTTGGACACACAACCCTCACAAACCGGAGCAACTCACTAGAAGGCTCGTGGTTCCGAGAGGGAACAATGCATGTTTGATGACGAACGGGAGATAGCTTCCTCTTACAGCCTTAAATTTTTTTCTACGTCTAACGTGTGCTACTACAACTATAATGTGAACTTTTTGAAAATTCTAGAGGTCATTTGACCTTTTAAAAAAATTAAGTGATTTTCTAGCCATTTAATGACTGTAATTCAAGTTTGAACTACATCTACATGCAACGCCTAACCAAAACGGTTTGAAAAATCATATTTGTGTACTTGTGTGCAAGTTAATTTCATGTGCAGTAAATTAGAAGAAATTTTCAAACATATTGGTCTCACGACATGGACACATGCATACGTATGCATAGAGTGACATGACATTTTAATTCCAAAAAAATTAAAAAATGATTAAAAAACATGAAACCTTGGTTGATTTAATGTCATGCCACTAAGATGATGTGGTAAAAAAATTGGCCTGTTTGACGAAAGTTTGGACACACACCCCTCACAAACCGAAGCAACTCACTAGAAGGTTCGTGGTTCCGAGAGGGAACAATGTATATTTGATGACGAACGGGAGATAGCTTCCTCTTACAGCCTTCAATTTTTTTCTACGTCTAATGTGCACTAATATAACTATCATGTGAAATTTTTGAAAATTTCAGGGGTCATTTGACCTTTTAAAGACATTTAAGTGATTTTCTAACCATTTAATGATTGTAATTCAAATTTGAACTACATCTACATGCAACGCCTAACCATAACGGTTTGAAAAATCATATATTTGTGTACTTGTGTGTGAGTTAATTCCATGTACAGTAAATTAGAAGGAATTTTCAAACATATTGGTCTCAAAGCATGGGCACACATGCATAGAGTAGCATGGCATTTTAATTCCAAAAAAAATGATCAGAAAAACATGAAACCTTGGTTGATGTAATGTCACGCCACCAAGATGATGTGGTAAAAATTGGCATGTTTGACGAAAGTTTGGACACACACCCCTCACAAACTGGAGCAACTCACTAGAAGGCTCGTGGTTCCGAGAGGGAATAATGCATGTTTGATGACGAACGGGAGATAGCTTCCTCTTACAGCCTTAAATTTTTTTCTACGTCTAACGTGTGCTACTACAACTGTAATGTGAACTTTTTGTAAATTCTAGAGGTCATTTGACCTTTTAAAAAAATTAAGTGATTTTCTAGCCATTTAATGACTGTAATTCAAGTTTGAACTACATCTACATGCAACGCCTAACCAAAAACGGTTTGAAAAATCATATTTGTGTACTTGTGTGCAAGTTAATTTCATGTGCAGTAAATTAGAAGAAATTTTCAAACATATTGGTCTCACGACATGGACACATGCATACGTATGCATAGTGACATGACATTTTAATTCCCAAAAAATTAAAAAATGATTAAAAAAACATGAAACCTTGGTTGATTTAATGTCATGCCACTAAGATGATGTGGTAAAAAAATTGGCCTGTTTGACGAAAGTTTGGACACACACCCCTCACAACCCGAAGCAACTCACTAGAAGGTTCATGGTTCCGAGAGGGAACAATGTATATTTGATGACGAACGGGAGATAGCTTCCTCTTACAGCCTTCAATTTTTTTCTACGTCTAACGTGCACTAATATAACTATCATGTGAAATTTTTGAAAATTTCAGGGGTCATTTGACCTTTTAAAGACATTTAAGTGATTTTCTAACCATTTAATGATTGTAATTCAAATTTGAACTACATCTACATGCAACGCCTAACCATAACGGTTTGAAAAATCATATATTTGTGTACTTGTGTGCGAGTTAATTCCATGTACAGTAAATTAGAAGGAATTTTCAAACATATTGGTCTCAAAGCATGGGCACACATGCATGGAGTAGCATGGCATTTTAATTCCAAAAAAAATAAAAATGATCGGAAAAACATGAAACCTTGCTTGATTTAGTGTCACGCCACCAAGATGATGTGGTAAAAAATTGGCCTGTTTGACGAAAGTTTGGACACACACCCCTCACAAACCGGAGCAACTCACTAGAAGGTTTGTGGTTCCGAGAGGGAATAATGCACGTTTGATGACGAATGGGAGATAGCTTCCTCTTACGGCCTTCAATATTTTTTCTATGTCTAACATGCACTAATACAACTATCATGTGAAATTTTTGAAAATTTCAAGGGTCATTTGACCTTTTAAAGACACTTAAGTGATTTTCTAACCATTTAATGTCGTAATTCACATTTGAACTACATCTACATGCAACGCCTAACCATAACGGTTTGAAAAATCATATTTTTGTGTACGTGTGTGCGAGTTAATTCCATGTGCAGTAAATTAGAAGGAATTTTCAAACATATTGGTCTCAAAGCATGGGCACACATGCATAGAGTAGCATGGCATTTTAATTCCAAAAAAAATGATCAGAAAAACATGAAACCTTGGTTGATGTAATGTCACGCCACCAATATGATGTGGTAAAAATTGGCATGTTTGACGAAAGTTTGGACACACACCCCTCATAAACCGGAGCAACTCACTAGAAGGCTCGTGGTTCCGAGAGGGAACAATGCATGTTTGATGACGAACGGGAGATAGCTTCCTCTTACAGCCTTAAATTTTTTTCTACGTCTAACGTGTGCTACTACAACTGTAATGTGAACTTTTTGAAAATTCTAGAGGTCATTTGACCTTTTAAAAAAATTAAGTGATTTTCTAGCCATTTAATGACTGTAATTCAAGTTTGAACTACATCTACATGCAACGCCTAACCAAAACGGTTTGAAAAATCATATTTGTGTACTTGTGTGCACGTTAATTTCATGTGCAGTAAATTAGAAGAAATTTTCAAACATATTGGTCTCACGACATGGACACATGCATACTTATGCATAGTGACATGACATTTTAATTCCCAAAAAATTAAAAAATGATTAAAAAACATGAAACCTTGGTTGATTTAATGTCATGCCACTAAGATGATGTGGTAAAAAAATTGGCCTGTTTGACGAAAGTTTGGACACACACCCCTCACAAACCGAAGCAACTCACTAGAAGGTTCGTGGTTCCGAGAGGGAACAATGTATATTTGATGATGAACGGGAGATAGCTTCCTCTTACAGCCTTCAATTTTTTTCTACGTCTAACGTGCACTAATATAACTATCATGTGAAATTTTTGAAAATTTCAGGGGTCATTTGACCTTTTAAAGACATTTAAGTGATTTTCTAACCATTTAATGATTGTAATTCAAATTTGAACTACATCTACATGCAACGCCTAACCATAACGGTTTGAAAAATCATATATTTGTGTACTTGTGTGCGAGTTAATTCCATGTACAGTAAATTAGAAGGAATTTTCAAACATATTGGTCTCAAAGCATGGGCACACATGCATGGAGTAGCATGGCATTTTAATTCCAAAAAAAATAAAAATGATCAAAAAAACATGAAACCTTGCTTGATTTAGTGTCACGCCAGCAAGATGATGTGGTAAAAAATTGGCCTCTTTGACGAAAGTTTGGACACACACCCTCACAAACCGGAGCAACTCACTAGAAGGTTTGTGGTTCCGAGAGGGAATAATGCTTGTTTGATGACGAATGGGAGATAGCTTCCTCTTACGGCCTTCAATATTTTTTCTATGTCTAACATGCACTAATACAACTATCATGTGAAATTTTTGAAAATTTCAAGGGTCATTTGACCTTTTAAAGACACTTAAGTGATTTTCTAACCATTTAATGATCGTAATTCACATTTGAACTACATCTACATGCAACGCCTAACCCTAACGGTTTGAAAAATCATATTTTGTGTACTTGTGTGCAAGTTAATTCCATGTGCAGTAAATTAGAAGGAATTTTCAAACATATTGGTCTCAAAGCATGGGCACACATGCATAGAGTAGCATGGCATTTTAATTCCAAAAAAAATTGATCAGAAACACATGAAACCTTGGTTGATGTAATGTCACGCCACCAAGATGATGTGGTAAAAATTGGCATGTTTGACGAAAGTTTGGACACACACCCCTCACAAACCGGAGCAACTCACTAGAAGGCTCGTGGTTCCGAGAGGGAACAATGCATGTTTGATGACGAACGGGAGATAGCTTCCTCTTACAGCCTTAAATTTTTTTCTACGTCTAACGTGTGCTACTACAACTGTAATGTGAACTTTTTGAAAATTCTAGAGGTCATTTGACCTTTTAAAAAAATTAAGTGATTTTCTAGCCATTTAATGACTGTAATTCAAGTTTGAACTACATCTACATGCAACGCCTAACCAAAACGGTTTGAAAAATCATATTTGTGTACTTGTGTGCAAGTTAATTTCATGTGCAGTAAATTAGAAGAAATTTCCAAACATATTGGTCTCACGACATGGACACATGCATACGTATGCATAGTGACATGACATTTTAATTCTCAAAAAATTAAAAAATGATTAAAAACATGAAACCTTGGTTGATTTAATGTCATGCCACTAAGATGATGTGGTAAAAAAATTGGCCTGTTTGACAAAAGTTTGGACACACACCCCTCACAAACCGAAGCAACTCACTAGAAGGTTCATGGTTCCGAAAGGGAACAATGTATATTTGATGACGAACGGGAGATAGCTTCCTCTTACAGCCTTCAATTTTTTTCTACATCTAACGTGCACTAATATAACTATCATGTGAAATTTTTGAAAATTTCAGGGGTCATTTGACCTTTTAAAGACATTTAAGTGATTTTCTAACCATTTAATGATTGTAATTCAAATTTGAACTACATCTACATGCAACGCCTAACCATAACGGTTTGAAAAATCATATATTTGTGTACTTGTGTGCGAGTTAATTCCATGTACAGTAAATTAGAAGGAATTTTCAAACATATTGGTGTCAAAGCATGGGCACACATGCATGGAGTAGCATGGCATTTTAATTCCAAAAAAAATAAAAATGATCAGAAGAACATGAAACCTTGCTTGATTTAGTGTCACGCCACCAAGATGATGTGGTAAAAAATTGGCCTGTTTGACGAAAGTTTGGACACACACCCCTCACAAACCGGAGCAACTCACTAGAAGGTTTGTGGTTCCGAGAGGGAATAATGCATGTTTGATGACGAATGGGAGATAGCTTCCTCTTACGGCCTTCAATATTTTTTCTATGTCTAACATGCACTAATACAACTATCATGTGAATTTTTTGAAAATTTCAAGGGTCATTTGACCTTTTAAAGACACTTAAGTGATTTTCTAACCATTTAATGATCGTAATTCACATTTGAACTACATCTACATGCAACGCCTAACCATAACGGTTTGAAAAATCATATTTTTGTGTACTTGTGTGCGAGTTAATTCCATGTGCAGTAAATTAGAAGGAATTTTTAAACATATTGGTCACAAGGCATGGGCACACATGCATGGAGTAGCGTGGCATTTTAATTCCAAAAAATTAAAAAATGATCAGAAAAACATGAAACCTTGCTTGATTTAATGTCATGCCACTAAGATGATGTGGTAAAGAAATTGGCCTGTTTGACGAAAGTTTATAGACACACCCCTCACATACCGGAGCAACTCACTAGAAGGTTCGTGGTTCTGAGAGGGAACAATGCATGTTTGATGACGAATGGGAGATAGCTTCCTCTTACGGCCTTCAATTTTTTTTTCTATGTTTAACGTACACTAATAAAACTGTCTTGTGAAAAAATAGAAAATTCCAGGGGTCATTTGACCTTTTAAAGACATTTAAGTGATTTCCTAATCATTTAATGACCGTAGTTCAAATTTGAACTACATCTACATGCAACGCCTAATAATAACGGTTTGAAAAATAATATTTTTGTGAACTTGTGTGCGAGTTAAAAAATCATTAGACGATGTAAATATCTGATGTTCAAAAAAGAAAATGTAAAGATCTGGCAAGACAATCGCCCCCCACACGATTGGCAGTCTATCTCGCGGCTTGAGGTTTGGTAGGTGAATGGCGGGGATCATTAATCAAACACGATTCTGCATTGGAAACCGTCAGCTATTATGTTCACACACGGATTTTGGCTATTATGTCCACACACGGGTTTTGTTGCGGGAATCGTGTGTAATTCAAACTACAGTACTCATAAATTCCGACGACCGGCATGTGTACTGTCCCTGTCGATCTATATTCCGGCCGCCAATAAATACTACCTTGCTCATGTCATCCCGCCTACATTCTCATCTACATCCTCCCCTCGCTCGCCCTCTCTCTCTCTCTCAAATCTCTGTCATGGCGCCGCCGATCTGCCCATGCGTCGACGAGGAGTCGCCGCCCCCCGAGGACGCTCACTCGATTAGCAGCGACGAGGACCCCTACGCGCCGCCTGACGAGGTTGCGCCGGAACCGCCAACTTAGGATTGGTTTTGGGGCCAGTACAATCTTTGTGTGTGGAAGTTGCTACCGCCGGCTGAGAAAGGCAGGCAAGTGCAGTTCAAGAAGGAGATGGCGGAGTAGGAAGCTAGGTACCAGGTGGCGTGTGAAGCCCGTGATGCCGCCTGGAAAAAGGAGGCGGCGGAGCTTTTGGGCCGGGCGCGTCGTCATGCCGAGGAGGTGTACGAAGATGGGTACTTTGCGAGGAAGGTCATAGGCGTTGGGTGCCTCGTCGCTGCGTGGTGGTGGGTTGATAAGCTCCACCGTGCCACCGACGAGGAGCTCCGGTGGGCGCCCAACGAAATGGCAAGATCGGCCGCGCGCGTCCGCCAGCAAGAGGCAGATCGGTACGTCAAGCGCTGCAAGGCGGAGGAGGCGGAGTACTGCCTCCGCACTGGGAAGACGCCGCGCACTAGGAAGACGCCGCGCACCAGGGAGCTGCTGGCGAGGGGCTGCCGGAATACTCGCCCCAGGAGGGATTATTAGTTTTAGTATTGTTCATTTTCAATCTTATGCATTGTACCTAGTAGTTAGGATCATCATTTATATGTGATGATATTATATATATAATGAACTAGTAGTAAAAAAAATTAAATTTTTTTCAAAACTACTAATGGCGCACTGTGGGGGTGGTGCGCCATTACTAGTTCACCACTCCCACGGTGTGCCATTAGTAACTTGGCCCAAACATTCGCCCGAATGCACCCCCCCTGGACCGCCTTTTCAGTTTCAAAAAAATAAAAGAAAATGATAGAAATGTCAAAAAAATAAAAGAAAATAAGATTCCCATGTGATATGTGGTCTAGTTGTTAGCAAAATTTACAAACATGAATTTTCGACTTTTTTGCAAAATCTCTCGAGAATTTGTAAAAGTGGGCATAACTTTTGCGTACAAACTCGGATGAAAAAGTTTTTTATATGAAAAATCATCTACTCAAAAAGTTACATCCGAATTTAATAGAAAAAAGGTTAAACATTTCAAAATCCCATTAAACATTCAAAAAATTAACAGAAAAACTAACAGAAAAAAGTTACGGGGCTTCTAAGATCCGGAGGCAAAAAATTCAAAAAATTTCAAACTTACTAGTGGCGCACCGTATGCTAGGTGCGCCACTAGTAACAGGAAAAAATTGGTTTTGAAAAAAAATTTGAATTATTTTTCAAAATATGATACGTAATATGATCGGGAAGTTTGAAATATTTTTTCAAAATTTCATCATACTCATGAACATGACCAAGTCCTAGACATCAGCAAGGTTTAATAAGATTGATATGATAGATATATCAACAAGTGCCTGTGAAGTGAGGTGGTGCTGGGGTTGGATAGAACTTGGGTTGGAGTAGTGTGAGGATGGGTGACCTTTCGGGAAGTTTGACCACAGAGTGTGATTTGACCCGAGATTAAGCCATAGTGACCTGAGATTAAGAAAATAAATAAATTTGAATTTTTTAAAAAAATGAAAAAAAATTTGAATTTTAAAAAAATGAAAAAAAAATAAAAAATTATTACTAATGGCGCACTTCTATGCGGTGCGCCATTACTAAGTCAGATAGTAATGGCGCACCTCTAGGCATACTAATGGCGCACTACTGGTGCGCCATTAGTATGTGGTATACTAATGGCGCACCAGTGGTGCACCATTAGTAAAAAATACTAGTGGCGTGCTACTAATGGCGCACCAGTAGTGCGCCATTAGTAGGCCTTTTCCTAGTAGTGTCTGCCTGAACTCGTGCAGGCGTTCGTCCAAGCGGTCGACACGTTCGCGGTACATCTGGAGCGCAATCTTGAGCTCCAAGTTGGCTATTTCATCGGAGATCACCAGCTCAAGGATGCGATGGCCATGTTCCTCTACTGCGCCCAGGTGGACACCTGGGCCAAGGAGGCGGTCGAGCCTACGGACCAGCGCGTTGGCATCCAGCGGACGCGGACAAGGTGAACGGCGGCACCCATGCGAACAGCGCGGCGGGCGTACAGTGCAAGTACGGCGTGGCGGGCGTCCGGTACAAATATGGCGCGGCCTGCCTCTGGTGCAAGTACGGCGCTGAGGGCCTCTACCTACTCCTAGCGAGGAATGGGGGTACTGACCGGACGTGTACCCAGCTGCGACGCCGTGTCGATAGCAGGCAAGCGCCGATGGATCCGCTCTTGCTGTGCGGCGCGCCGCGCCTCTTGCTCTGCGGCGCTCCAACGGTCTCGCCGTGCAGCAAGCCGCAGCCTATCGGCGCGGACGCGCCTAGCTTGCTCTGTGGCGCACCATTGATCATGTTGTGCAGCGAGCTGCAACCTATTGGCGCAGACATGCCTATCTTGATCCGCGGCGCTCAAGCGCCATTCGCCGAAGGTCTGCTCAACCCTGGCGATGACGCATGTCACGACATCGTCTATCGCGTTGCTGGGGAGTGCCTCGTCCTCGACAGGCCGTGGCGCCTGCTCGTTTTCCTCGTCGACGAGGTTGATGGCAGAGGCGGCACTTTGGTGGGTTGGCATGCTTGGAAAAGGTGGTTGTGCTACAGGCTATGCTTGTCACCTCCATGCGTCGCGCACCACCTATGCACAATATCGCTGGGTGGCGGGAAACAGGTGAGGAAATGGCGGGAAACGGTTGCGTGTTCATAAAATGCCATCAATTAATAGAAACTTAGCATAGAAGGAACATCGAGCTAGCACAAGAAGGAGATGATGATCAGATGAACATGGACCAGACTAGGGAACCATTTCTGTTATTATCGGTATTCATACACATTTCTGATTACAGACCTGTTTGCGGCATATCACGAACATCTTGTTATATTGAACCATTTCTCTTATCTTGCCTCAACGCAAACAGTTCATCCGAGTGAACCGCATGCCGTATATCGCACACACCTTCATCTGGCTGCCCGTTTCTTTTATGTTGCCTAATCACAAACAGTTCATCTGAGTGAACCATATGTTGTATATCGCACACAGCTTCATCTGGCTTCCCGTTTCTTTTGTTCCTCCTCATTGCAAACGGTTAATTGAGCTGAACCGCATGCCCTGCATCGCACACGCAACTAAAATCTGAACCGTGTTTGATGCATCCTCCATCGCAAACGTTTTGCACCTTTTTGATGGGTTTTTACACCATCATTTGCGATTATGGCATCGCACATAGTTTTGTCGAAGGGTCTCTGATCGTAGTGTCGCGTTAGCAGCATCCTGCAGTAGTGGATGCAGGCAGGAGTCGGTCTACTAATCTTGGACGTGATGCCTATGTAATGATCATTGCCTGGATATCGTCATAATTATTTGGGGTTCTATCAATTGCCCAATAGTAATTTGTTCACCCACCTCTTGCTATTTTTCTCGAGAGAAGCCACTAGTGAAACCTACGGCCCCGGGGTCTCTTTCTCATATTATTTGCCTTTGCAATCTATTTTTCTCTTGCTTTTATTTTCAGATCTATTAAACCAAAAACCAAAAAATACTTTGCTGCACTTTATTTTATTTGCGATCTATTTATTCAATCTATCACAACTTTCTCCCGTCCACGCACCATTTTTGGCGTCGTTACCCAAAAGGGATTGGCAACCCCTTTAACATGTCAGGTTGCGAGGTGTTGTTATTTGTGTGTAGGGGCTGTTTATGTTGTGTTGCTTGGTTCTCCTACTTGTTCGATAACCTTGGTTCCATATCTGAGGGAAATACCTACCGCTGTTGTGCTGCATTATCCGTTCCTCTTTGGGGGGAAAATCGACGTAGCTTCAAGCGACATCAGTAGTCTCCCTGAATTTTCTAGTGCTCCTCTAAAGAAGCGCCTCAACTGGCATCCCCGAAGTCCCAAAGAAGAGGACAGTGCGGAGATACAAAGGTTGGTCAGCAAGGTCAGGCTGCTGGCCCATTCTGAACACTCAATAGTAGAAGTCATGGCGATCACAATAAAGAGATGTGTGCAGCCTCTGCAATCTAGAGTAACTCCTTTATGGCGTTACAACGGAGAAGACGACGCATCCCGTTACAGATGGTAGGGTCTGGATACCCCAGCCGAACTAGATTCAATTTTGGCCAATCTGTACAAGGTAAAAAAGAAGACTTCCTCCGGTTAAACTATCGGGAGGCCTATTCCATGTACACCCCTGTCGAATGGGTAAGATTTTGATTCGTCTGTGCTTATTTTACTGCATTACAGACACTAATCGAATGTACTTTTTGCTACCACCAACTAGTCATGGAGGAGGATGATCAAGGACGTCCACTGTCCTGCTCCCCAGCCGGAGGATCATAATCGCGACAAAGATCCTGGATTTTGCGAGGATCCATATATATATATATATATATATATATATATATATATATATATATATATATATATATATATATATATATATAGAATTTGACGATGGGGTAATCTATCAGGCGAGCCTTGATGGTTCGGAAGTGGCTATCATCACCGACTACCCTCGCCTTTACCCATTCTGCATTGTGAGTATCCAAAGGTTTCTTAAGAAGAGGTCCCCATCTATACCCTTATCCATTGTACTGATCTGGATCTTTAACAGGATCGGCGCTCCATGGACCATGTCTCCTCGAGGGCGGCCCCAACACAAGGTCGTCATTCAAAACGGAAAGGGACCGGGAGTACCATGGAGACTTCACAGTCTTCCAAGAGGTATGTATACTTAATGCATGCCTAGGCATGAGTCTGGATTGTTAAGAGTCTCCCCCTTTTTTATTTTTAGGAGGAGTACGCGATAAACGGTGGGAAAACGCCCAATTAGCCAAATGCCCACTAATTCGATGCCGAACTCACCGATTAGGACGCAAGAAAATGCCGCGCCTGTCCTGCCTCCTTAAGAGGATTCGGATGACGTGTCGGTCACGAATTCCGAAGTGGAGAGTGTGATGAATCACCATCACTTGAAGGAAGCTATGTGTGCTCCAGCCTTGTCCGAACAAGAACTCGCGGCACTGAGTTCGATAGATGCTTGTATCCGAGCCGCTCGAGACGGCCTTGTCGGAGTTATGCAGCTGTTCTTAATGAAAATACAGGTAAACTTTGACACAATTTTGCATGGTCGTATGCCAGTAGCCCCCGAAACTTGAAGCAGTTGGCCCAATTGATTTAAGGGTCGTTATGTCATCAGGTACTCACGGAGAAGATTAACACATTGTCCAAGGAGCTTGAAGAATATCGGACCAAGCTAATTGTTGTCACCGCCGAACTAGAAAATTTGAAGAATTCCAAAAAGGCACCTGATGGTAAGCACAACTGTGTCCGAAAAATGCAATTTTGCGCCAACAATGAGTTTTAAATATGCATTGTTTTGTTTTCAGCAGCAGGATCGATAGAGCAGTCGGAGGAGAAGCTAAGGGTTGCTTAGGCGGACAAACAACATGTCGAAGGGCAAGAAGCCATTGGTCAACGTGTATTAACATGGACCATTGATGAGAAGAACAAATTACAAGATGCAAACATCAATCAAGCCAAAGAGCTAAAGGACGTACGAGCCCAACTGTCGGATGCCTTGAAGGAGAACAGAAAACTGAAAGGCGGTATATTCAGTATGTCCTTTATCCTGACTTTTATATGGTCCCCTGATGGAAAGTTTTATGAAATTGTTCTTGTAGGTTTGCTAACCGAGCGGCCCGAGGGAGAAGCGTCCGGATTTCAAGGCGATTTGCTGCAAGAGCTATCCCAAGTGCACGAGCGAGCTTGGAAAGCCATGAGGAACATGGCTAAGGCTTTGTGGCCATCTGATTCTTCTCCAGAAATTATGGAGGAGCTCGTGAATTTATTCATGGGAGATCGACACCGCTTTGAACTATGGAAGGCATCAGCATGTCGAGAAGGTGCACGAGAAGCCTGGGCCATGGTGAAAATGTGGTATACTGGACTTGATCCGAATCGTATGGCCCAGGTCGGACCCCGGGGACCAGACGGATAAGAAATTCTGGTTAGCTTGGTGTACGACGAAGTAAAGATAGCCGCCAAATTTTCCCAATAGGACTGTAAACTAGACAGCCTTATAGATGGTATAGATAAAGAGTAGGCGTTTGATTCCATGTAACAATGCATTTTATCACCAAAATTATCTCCGGCCGAACTTGAAAAAATTGTCATGGCAGACCTTCCGCTTCAACCTCCAAAACCCAAGGGTTGGAGTGTTTCTGAATACTATACCTGTGGTAAACACAAAGTATGTTCGGAAACCAGGCAATCCTGTCATGGTGATTGAACAGACAAACTGTATTCGGGGAGTTATGTTATGTTACTTTTTAACGTAAGAAACATCTTCCAGAGAGAATAGTTTCGTTAAGGGTTCCTCTCCCTGGGTCATCATGCGTTTTTTATGCATGCCTAAGCTATGATGCTAAAAAATAACAGGAAGCTTTATATTTTGGGAGTTTTATATTGCAATGAAGGAAATTTGTCGTTTGTCCGCTGACCAATTATTCTCTTAAGAACGCTAGCTTTCGGCTTCACCCGTCTGAGGTACATGTCCGGATAACCCGGTTGTAACAATCACAGAGGTGCTCCCTTTATGCCCTAGCCGAACAAGTGGGAACGTAGGGCATAAGCACAGGAGCCAGGAAACCCATCTTGGCAAAAACTTAATTCATAGAGGTGCATATAATGGCGAAGAAAGGACGTATATGAGCAGACGACACATATATAAGGTGAGATCTATGCTCAAAATAATAATAAGCTTCTATTGAGAGAAGCCCCTAGTTGTGGTGGGGTGTGTACATTTAAGGATGTATACCCCGCGAGTGTGTGGTTTACCCGAACACAGGTTAGAAATCGTATAAAAACAAGAAAAAGGAAATTTGAAAAGGATAAAAAGGAACAACAAAGGTATATGTCCGGACTTAGGCGTAGAATCTTCGGAGCCGAGCAGCGTTCCATGGGTTCGGCTCTAAGCGATTATCCGATGCATTGCGAAGGTGATAGGCTCCTCCAGTGAGAACTTCATTTATAATGAAGGAACCCTCCCATTTGGGTTTGAGCTTGTCCTTTTTCTTCTCTGCTAGGCGTAGAACAAGCTCACCGACATTATAAGTCTTTGCCTGCACTTCTCTGCTTTGATATCTCCGAGCCTGTTGTTGATAGAATGCGGAACGTGCCTTCACAACATCGCGCTCCTCCTCCAGGCCATCTAGATCCTCCTGACGATCGAGCTTGGCTTCTCTCTCTTCATACATGCACAGTTGAGGTGAGTAATGAATAATGTCGCAAGGCAAGACAGCCTCTGCGTCGTACACCATAAAGAAGGGTGTGTGTCCAGTCGTGCGATTGGGCGTGGTCCGCAGTCCCCAGAATACGAAATCGAGTTCCTCAACCCAGTGCTTATCTGATTCCCGTAGGGATCGCACTAGTCTGGGTTTGATGCCGCTCATTATCAAGCCATTATCCCATTCGACCTAACTGTTTGTTTGAGGGTGATAAACAAAGGCGTAGTCGAGCTTAATGCCCGAATCAGCACACCAAGTTTTCACCTCGTCGGCTATAAAGTTAGAACCATTGTCAATAATGATGTTGTGCAGGACGCCATAACGGTGTACAACACTGGATATAAAATCGATCGCCGGTCCGACTTCGGCCGTTTTTACCGGTTTGGCCTCTATCCACTTGGTGAATTTATCCACCATAACCAGCAGATACTTTTTCTTATGGCTTCCCCCTTTAAGGGGTCTGACCATGTCTAGCCCCCAGACCGCGAAAGGCCAGGTAATGGGGACTGTTCTGAGGGCAGTGGGCGGCATATGGCTTTGATTGGCGAAGAGCTGGCATCCTACACAGTGCTGAACAAGGGCATGTGCATCTGCTCGGGCTGTGGGACAGAAGAAGCCTTTACAAAAGGCTTTACTTACTAGGGCCTAGGCTGCGGCGTGATGGCCACCGAGGCCAGCATGT
Organism: Triticum dicoccoides; assembly: GCF_002162155.2. Lineage (NCBI taxonomy): Eukaryota > Viridiplantae > Streptophyta > Magnoliopsida > Poales > Poaceae > Triticum > Triticum dicoccoides. The sequence continues at coordinate 527,510,824 of NC_041390.1, read as the reverse complement.
ATTTCGGCCAAGAGCTGCCGCCCCTCCTCTTCGGAGATACATCTTTGAAGGACTCCGGTGGTGCTTTTCTTGTAGAGCTCTCCCTCATAGACTTTATAGGCCTTAGAGCGTCGGACTATGCGACGGGCCTCGTTCTGATCATCAGGGAGCTCCTACCTATTAAGGTAGGCCAAGAAGGGTTCGGTCCATGGAGCAATAACTGCCATGATTACATGAGCGGAAGGTGTTGGCTCGGTGCTCGAGCCCCCGATGGTATCCGAATCATGTTCGGCGTCCGGGGGTATGATCGACGTCGGACTGTTATTTCCGCTCTCGTCCTGCCATACCACAGATGGTTTGAAAAGCCTCTCCAAAAAGGTGTTAGGCGGGACGGGGTCGCGTTTAGCGCCCAGACAAGCAAGGATGTCTGCTTCCTGATTACTATCTCAAGCCACATGATGAAACTCGAGACCCTCAAATCGAGTGGATGTTCTAAGTATGGCATTGCGGTAGGCCGCCATGTTTAGATCCTTTGTGTCGAATTCTCCATTTATTTGGGATATTGCGAGGTTCATATCCCCCCGGACTTCGAGGCATTGTATGCCCATAGAAACAACCATACGGAGTCCATGCAGGAGCACTTCATACTCGGCAGCATTATTGGAATCCGTATACATGATTTGTAATACATAACAGACTGTGTCCCCTGTAGGGGATATTAGGATGACACCAGCCCCCAGTCCGGCTAACATCTTGGAGTCGTCGAAGTACATCACCCAATTGGAGTATGTGTTGTATTCTTTAGGGAGTTCGGCTTCTGTCCATTCGGCGACGAAGTCAGCCAACACCTGAGATTTAATAGCTCGGTGTGGCTTGTATGTTATTTCGAATGGTAGGATCTCTATAGCCCATTTGGCAACGCGACCGATGGCGTCTCAGTTGTTTATGGTATCATTGAGTGATGCTTCAGAGGCCACCGTGATCGAGCACTCTTGAAAGTAGTGTCACAGCTTTCGAGATGCCATGAAGACCGCATACGCTATCTTTTGATAGTGCGGGTATCAGGATTTGCATGGTGTAAGGACCCCCGATACGTAATATACTGGTTTTTGGAGTGGGAATTTGTGTCCCTCTTCCTCTCGTTCGACCACGAGCACAACGCTCACTACTTGGTGAGTTGCTGATATGTACAGAAGCATGGGTTCACCGACGTTTGGTGCGGCCAGGATTGGGTTGCCTGCTAACAAAGTTTTTATTTCTTCCAACCCGGCCGTCGCCGCATCCGTCCACTCGAAGTGACCGGTACATCGGAGCAGACGATAAAGTGGTAGTGCCTTTTCTCCCAGTCTGGAGATAAAGCGGCTCAGGGCTGCCACACACCCAGGTAGTCTTTGGACCTGCTTTAGGTCTATTGGTGTCGCCAATTGCGACAAGGCTCAGATTTTGGCCGGATTTGCTTCGATTCCTCTATTGGAAACAATAAACCAAATCAGTTTTCCGGTGGGGATGCCGAAAAACACATTTTTCCGGATTGAGCCGTATGTCGTATGTTCGGAGGTTCTCGAATGTGAGGCGCAAATCGTCCACCAATGATTCGACATGTTTGGTTTTGATGACTACATCATCTACATATGCCTCCACCGTCTTGCCAATTTATTTTTCCAGGCATGTTTGTATCATGCGTTGGTAGGTGGCGCCGACATTTTTGAGCCCGAAAGGCATAGTGTTAAAGCAAAAAGGCCCATATGGAGTGATGAATGTCGTCGCGGCCGGATCGGATTCCTTCATCTTAATTTGATGGTATCCGGACTATGCGTCGAGGAAGCACAGTGAGTCGTGCCCTGCGGTTGCATCAATGATTTGGTCAATGTGGGGTAGTGGGAAGGGGTCCTTAGGGCAAGCCTTGTTTAGGTCTTTGAAATCAACACAGAGGCACCAGGACTTATCCTTCTTTGACACCATGACCAGGTTTGCTAGCCAGTCCGGGTGTTTGATCTCTCTAATGAATCCGGCTTCAAGTAGTTTGGCTAGCTCTTCCCACATGGCTCGTCGCTTGGGTTCGGAAAAGTGCCACAGCGTTTGCTTGACTGGTTTAAAGCCCTTAATTGCATTGAGGCTGTGTTCGGCCAATCTGCGTGGGATTCCTGGCATATCCGAAGGATGCCAGGCAAAGATGTTCCAATTTTCGCGCAAAAACACTCTTAAAGCGGCGTCAATTGTTGGATCCAGCTGTGCTCCAATGGCTGTAGTTTTATTAGGATCCATTGGGTACACTTGAAATTTGACTATTTTGTCTGCTGGTTTAAAGGAAGTGGATTTGGGCCTCTTGTCGAGGATTACATCATCCTTGTCCACTGTAGAGCGCAGAGTAGGCAGTTCCTCGGCCGCTAGGGCCTCGGATAGCGCCTCGAGGGCTAGTGATGCGGTTTTGTTTTCGGCGCGGAGTGTTATATCCGGATCACTGGTGATAGTGATAACTCCGTTGGCCCCTGGCATTTTGAGCTTCATGTACCCATAATGGGGTATAGCTTGAAAGCAGATGAATGCTTCTCGCCCTAACAGGGCGTGATATCCGTTGTGGAAAGGTGCCATGTGGAAGAGCAACTCTTCGGACCTATAGTTTTCTAGCGTGCCGAATACGACGTCGAGTTTGATCCTCCCCGAGCTTATTGCTTCTCAACTGGGGATGATGCCTCAAAAAGTGGTGCCGCTTTGCTCAATGCGACTTTTGTCCATCTGCATTTTTTGGAGTGTGTCTTCATAGATGAGGTTTAATCCGCTGCCACCGTCCCTGAGTACTTTTGTGAGCCGAAAGCCATCTACTATTGGGTTTAAGACCAAAGTGGCTGGTGCTCGGACTGATCTGGCCCTTGGCTCGTCATCGTCAGTTAAGGTTATCGCCATGTCATTCCAAGGATTTACTGCTACTACCTGGTTGACTTCGGCAAGGTCGCGCAGCGCCCTCTTGCGCCGTTTGTTGGAAGAAAAGGTCTCAAAGACCATAAAAACGTTGAGATTGGCGTTTTCCGAAGAGTGCCTCTCTTGAGAAATGCTGGTGAGGATGGCCTCACCGCTCTTAGCCACCTGCCGGAGTACCCAACATGCCCGAAGGCTGTGTGTTGGTTTGGTATTCAACGTTGTGTGTATCTGGCAAGGTTTATCGAGCAGGCCGTCAAGGATAGTTCTGTGTCCCGTAAAGGGCTTCACTTTTTTGTCCATGGGATGATCGGGTACCCCATAGGGATGCATCCTTTTTGTCCGTCCGGTGGGCTGATTGAAGGCCGGAGGATCCCACCGGGTTGTTTGTGCCTTCCAGGTGCTTTCCATTGCACTAAACTTCTAGACGATGTGTGCCAGATCTGAAGAGTTCGGTATGCGGCGGCGGTTGAGGGCGTTAAGGATTCCCTCATCCATGCAATTGCAGCGAAATATCGAAATCGCGTCGTCGTCACCGCAGTCCGTGATCTTGTCTTTTACAAGGAGGAATCTAGCCCAAAAGTGGTGGACTATTTCCTCAGGTTGCTGCCGCACGTAAATTAGGTCGCATACATCTGGAGGACCTGAGTTGTTTGGGGAATATTGTATGTGGTAGGTGGGCAGGCTGAAATCCAAATCATGACCCCTTATCGCATCCGGAATTTGAAGAATCTGCGAGGTCACCGGTCCAGGGTCTGGAGCGTCCTGGCGGTCTTCGGGTTCAACGCCGGGTTCTATGTTTGGAGGACATGAGGTCTCTTCCTGAAGATGGGTATCCGGCTCGTGTGACTCGGAAATTCGAACATAGCTTGTTCTCAACTTGGGGGGAGAAGTATCATCGGCTTGTTCTTCCACGACCGCTACCATATGGGTGATCGGCGGGGACCTGATTTCCCTCTGATCAAGTTTAAGCCCAATCCAATCGTAGTCTATTGCTACTCCCAGGGCGGCGATGCGATCAAGTAGTTCGTTTAAAGACGAAATATCTGTTGGATCCATCTTTTTGGGGTGTTTGAGGCCGACCTGAAGACGATGTTTAGCGATTTCAAGGGCCGCCCTTGGCTTAAAGGCCGTATGGGCGCCCATGGTGAAACCGCCGAGCTGGAGGAGATGTCCCGGAGCTAGGGTTTCTCCCGAGGTGATGTTATCGTCAATGACGAGGCGAGCCATCGATCCTACCGTCGACGGCACAGTGGAACTCTCAATGAAAGCACCAATGTCATTGTCAAAACCAGCCGATCTCGGGTAGGGGGTCCCGATTTGTGCGTCTGAGGATCGAAGGAAACATGAGACAAGGGTGACACGATGTTTACCCAGGTTCAGGCCCTCTTAATGGAGGTAAAACCCTACGTCCTACTTGATTGTATTTGATGAGTATAGGGGTTACAAGAGTTGATCTACCTCGAGATCGTAATGGCTAAACCTTATATGTCTAGCCTATGTGATTTGTGATAGCCTCTATGGACTAAACCCTCCGGTTTATATAGACATCGGAGGGGCCTAGGGTTGTACAGAGTCGGTTTACAGAGAAAGTAAACTACACATCCGGTCGTCGAGCTTGCCATCCACGCAATGGAGAGTCCCATCCGGACACGGGGGAAGGCCTTCTATCTTGTATCTTCATGGCCCATCAGTCCGGCCCATGCTACACAGCCCGGACACCCGAGGACCCCATAATCCAGGACTCCCTTACCCCTTGTGTCAAATCAATAAATTTGGGTTGAATACTCTACCCTCGAAAACTGTTACAATCACCTATACTTGTGCAGCGTAATACTTCTACAGTTGAGTTGCTCAAGACCAAGAGTGACCAGATGACATATCTACTCCTAGCTACCCAGAGGACCGAGCAAGGCTTTCATAACCTTGTGAAGAAGCAGGAGAGATTAGAGTGGATCATGAAAACTAAGTTCAGTTCTCTTGATGTCAAGGTGACAGGGATGGCCACCAATTTGGAGAAGCTTAAGGCAGATGTTGAGGCACATATGAGTGATTCTGGTGAGCAGATGACCACACAATACCAGACACAACCTAGATATGCTTCCATAGTTGCCCCGACCACTTTTATGGCACCCCCAGTATCTACCCCACTAGTTCAACAGACTTCCTCAGAAGCATTTGCAGACGAACTTCTCTCCACTCCATTGACTCACACCGGTGCTGCTAGCTAGAGGACTGCTTCATCACCAGCTGTCGTGGATCGAGCCCAGAGCGACGCTTCACTCTAGATAATTCGAGTTTTTTAGTAACTTGTTGCCAAAGAGGGAGAGTGATATTGATTGTTAGGGATTTCAGCGAGAGACTGTATTATTTTGCTTTTTATTTGCTTTGGTTTTCGAGATACAGTGATTTTCTTTGGTTGTAAATCTTATGTCGTGTGTGACCGTACTTTGTTTGCTTATCATACTCCTGCTATCATTTGCTTATTCTTGATGTTATGGTCATTCACATGTGTGCTTGGTGATGAGTGCTTATTGTATCCATTCATATTCTTTTGTGGACTCCACCAAGATATATGTGCCATGGAAGAGTTATCCCATGGCTCTAATCGATTGTGCATTTTCATTCAAACATAAATTTCCAATATTGCACAAATTTAGGGGTAGCCCTTGCTTATCACATACTTCTCAAAGCGACGATGTTATTCAATGATTATACTTATGTCGAAGCCTTGATCTATATGTTGTCATCAATTACCAAAAAAGGGAGACTGAAAGTGCAACTAATCCTCGGGTGGTTTTGGTAATGCATAACAACATATGCATCATTCAACTAATGCCTACTCAAACAATATTTCAGGAAAGTTCAATTAGGTATGGCGATAGATATGAATGTGGACCCCTAAAATGCAATGGAAAAACATTGGCAAAGCTTCTACACTCTACATTTATAATTAAGTGATCAAAGTTCACATTGAGTCCATAGGAAAGAAAATACTACTAAAATGGAAGAGATTTTGATAATAGACTAACTGCTCAAGTGCTTAGAGATATTGCTCCAAAACCCTTAGCCACACTCTCACATTTAGCTATATCCAAAACCCTAAAGTCATTCTCGGTCCCACCGAACCACTCCTATCCGGACCTACCGAGAAACACTAGACATAGCCACTGCCTAAACCCAACTTTGTACCACCGAAGAGCACTTGTCAACCTTCTGTTGCCTATTGATCTCATCTCAAAAAATTCGAATGGTTGCAATCGGTCTCACCGAATTGTGAAAAGTGATTAGGTCATCACCCATCGGTCTCACCGAGTTGTTTCATCTGGTCTCACTGAAAAGCCTAAGTTCAAACCTTTTGCATTAGTCGATCTCACCGAGTGTGTTCATCCGGTCTCACCGAGTGGTGCATAAAGGTGTGTAACGGTTAGGTTTTTGGTGCTGCCTATATATATACCCCCACCCATTCTACCAACTCTCACAGAGCAACGAGGACGAAACCACAACTTCCCATATTCATTTTCTGAGAGAGAACCACCTACACTTGTATTGAAATTAAGGGGATTATACTCCAACCTTTTATCCTTGATTTCTAGCCTCGCTAAGTTGCTTTCCACTCCAATCCTTCTCCTACTACATAGCCAAATCTGTTAGAGTGATTGAGCGTTGAGGAATGAGGACTATCTTTTGAAGCACAAGAGCAAGGAGTCCATCATCAACAACAACATCTATTACCTTCTGGAGAGTGTTGTCTCCTAGATTGGTTAAGTGTCACTTGGGAGCCTCCAAGCTTGTGGAGTTGAACCAAGGAGTTTGTAAGGGTAAGGTGATCACCTAGTGTAAAGATCTACCGGAGTGAGGCTAGTCCTTGGGTTTAAGTCATGATGACATAGACAAGGTTGCTTCTTCGTGGACCCTTTGTGGGCGGAGCCCTTCGTGGACTCGCACAGTCATTACCCTCCGTAGGTTAAAGTCTCCATCAGCGTGGATGTATGATAGCATCATCTATCAGAACCACGAGAAAAATCACCGTGTCTTCATTGTGTTTGGTTTTCTCCGACCCCTCATTTACGTTCATACGCAAAGTCTTTACTTTCTGTTGCCTACTATCTTAGACTTGCATGTGTAGAGTGTGACAAGACTTGTTAGAATTGTTAAAATTTGTGAAGAACTAAAATTGCAAAAATGATAAGTTTTAATTTGTCAAGTAGTCTAATCATCCCCTCTAAACCTACTTGCGATCATACATGTTCTATCTGCAATACCGGAGCCAATGGCAGCAGCAGTGATGTGGCTTCTGGACATGTGAGTCGGCCAAGAGTTTTGCTTCACAATCTCATTCTTTCCGGTTGACTCGGCTAGTCGCCATGTTGTTGCCCATTCTACTTTGCATGTAAAACATTGTAACCGGACGCTGTATTTCATATGAGATAGATGCCATGTATCTCTCATTTTTAGTTGTCGTAGAAATGAACATGCAAGGTGCACTAATTTTGAATGTCAAGTTGGAAAACTTCAATTGTCTTGTAGAAATGATAGGCAAGGTGCAATCCCTTTGCATGAAACAAACAATCCTTTTGTTTGATATATAATAACATGGTGTGGTGTTTGGAAGTCGAATCTAATCAAAACAACAATATAGTTCAAGGGTATTACAGACTTTTCACTGACTATACCACAAATAAACCGGAAAACAAGCACCGAAAACTACTAGCTGACTTATTATCTGGAGCTTATTCTCATAGGAGCTTATCTGAAGCTTATTTTCACAGGACCTTATTTTCACAGGATAGCTCAAAAGAACTGACAAATTGACAATAAGACCAATAATTATTTCAAAGCAAGACAGAACATACTCGCTCCTATAAACTAAAATATAGGAAATTTCCATCTCTTGACGCTCTATATGATACGTTTGATTTAGTGCTATGTTTGGATAAAAACAAGATTCATGAGCCGTGTCTCCATGGACAATGTACGTGTGGGGACTTGGTCCAGGACGTCGATCTACTAATTTACAACATCAGATTGCGCCACTAAGATCTAAAATATCTCATGTCGACCAACCCATCAATACCACCACAGATCAGCGTAGGAGGAAAACCATCGATGATTGGGCAACACCTACGTATGTGCCTGTGTGTTGCCTACGCAGGGAGGAAGCAGCGTGACGAACTGGTTACTCGCCCTACGCATGCACACCCGTTCGTCGTCCCACGTGGCCACGTACGTACGTACGCATGCATTGCTGTGCATGTACGCACGCTTTCCAAGTTGCCAATATGGCATACATATACTCGTATATACATATATACTCCTATGTGTGTGTGAAAAGTCGTCTAGGAGGCCTGTTACAAGCTGCGTGGCTGTGTCCCGGGGCTCTATAAATAAGGTATGCGAGGATGTAGAGATGCAAGCCAACCAGCTCCAGCAATGGCCGGCGCTCAGAGCAAGGACCGATATGCTAGGAAGCTGCTGCTTCTCTTGCTGTGCGGCGGCTACTATTCTGTCGTTGCTCGTGCAGCCGATGATGCACGTAGCTATAAGGTTCTCGCCGTCGGCTCACTCAAGGCTGAAGTCGTCTGCTCAGGTACGTACATCGAGGTTTTACGTTTGTCCCGGGTCAAATTTCTTTATTTTTGATCCCGCCTCCAGAAAAAAAGATAATGTCTATATTGAATCCAATGATACTAATTTGATGTTGTAGATGTGGGTGTGTATTTTTTCACATTTTGTAATTCATTAGTTGCTTGAAAATCCAAATACGCGTCAGTCGATTTTGCGCGAAGCCCGGTATGCGGACATCAGATGAAACCATGGTGGGGTTTAGAGGGAGGACGGCGGGCGGCACCTTAGACATGGCGGGAGCAGGCGGTTGGGCCTATGGTCGCGAGGTGGAAGAAGGGTTGGGGACGCAAGCCAGTGTTGGCTGTTGGATTGAAGTCCGACGGCTGAAAAAATCGACTGATTTTGAATTTTGTAAAGCAGCTGATGCATAGTTTTTCTACGATGAACAAATCTAAAACCTTCCAGCACTTTGAAACGGAAGGAGTATGTTCTATTCTATGCATGCACACTCACATGCAGTTCCAGCAGTACAATTGCCTGCCGATCCTGTACAGTTTTTATCGTTTATATCCCGTTTCTTAATTTTGCAGTAACTCCAGCGCCGTCCAGTGGAGCTACGGTGCCGCTAAACCACCGGCATGGCCCGTGCTCGCCGGCGCCATCCGCAAAGGTGCCAACCATCCTGGAGCTGCTCCAGCATGACCAACTCCGAGCCAAGTACATCCAACGGAGGTGGTCTGGGAAGAAGGGCACCGACGACCTCCAGCCGTTGGACCTCACCCTGCCGACTACCCTGGGAACTGCCCTGGACACGCTGGAGTATGTTATCACCGTCGGCATCGGCTCCCCGGCGGTGACCCAGACCATGATGATCGACACCGGCAGCGACGTGTCATGGGTGCGCTGCAACTCCACGGACGGGACGACGCTCTTCGATCCCAGCAAGTCGACCACGTACGCCCCGTTCTCTTGCAGCTCCGTGGCGTGCACACAGCTTGGAAACAATGGCAACAACTGCTCAAACTCGCAGTGCCAGTACATGGTCCAGTACGGCGACGGCTCCAACACCACCGGCACGTACGGCTCCGACACGCTGGCGCTAAGCGCCTCGGACACGGTCAAGGGTTTCCAGTTCGGTTGCAGTCACCACGAGGAGGGCTTCAACCGCGAAAAATTCGACGGGCTCATGGGGCTCGGCGGCGACGCGCAGTCGCTCGTGTCGCAGACGGCGGCGACGTACGGCAAGTCCTTCTCGTACTGCCTCCCGCCGACCAACCGCACATCCGGGTTTCTCACCTTCGGCGCGCCGAACGTGACGTCCGCCTTCGTGACGACGCCGATGCTCAGATGGCCACGGGTGCCGACGTTCTACGGCGTGCTTCTCCAGGACATATCCGTGGGCGGAACTCTGCTCGGAATACAGCCCACCGTCCTCTCCAACGGATCGGTGATGGACTCTGGTACTATCCTCACGCGGCTACCACGGAGGGCCTACTCGGCGCTCTCGTCGGCGTTCAGATCCGGCATGACCCGGTACCCGCGGGCGGCCCCCGTCGGCATCCTGGACACCTGCTACGACTTCACCGGGCTAAGAAACTTCTCTGTCCCGACCGTCGAGCTGGTGTTCGACGGCGGCGCGGTCATGGACCTCGATTATGACGGGATCATGATCTCAGACTGCCTCGCGTTCGCTGCCACCAGCGGCGTTAGCATCATCGGCAACGTGCAGCAACGGACGTTCGAAGTGCTGCACGACGTCGGCCAGGGCGTTTTTGGCTTCCGGTCAGGCGCGTGCTCATAGTTTTCGGCGACGGGCACGCGTGTTTGCCATGTAAGGGGCACCAAGGCCAAGGGCTCGTTCGAATTTCGGATGCAGAATAATGCCCGGTAGGGGATTGCTAAATCTCAGTCGACTGAGATTGAACTAAGTATCGGTCTTTTTTTTTTTGCGGGAACACTTGTATTATTCAAATGACAATGTCCTTACAATCATCAAGCGAAATACTCAAGATTTCCTCTGGCCTAGATCCTAGTCAGGTCATAGTTCGCCCCTCAACTCGAGCAAACCTAGCTAAACTATCACTAGCTTTGTTTTGGGCACGCAATACATGAGTAATACAAGTTTGTCTAAGACGAAATAAAAGTCTAATTTCATTCACCAAGGAGGCATAAACTGAACGATCAACTTCCTCAAAAAATATCAAAGATACTGCCATGCTTGAATCAGATTCAATTGCAACAGGTAGATCAGATCTTTGTATGGCAAGTGATAATCCTTCCATGATCCCACATAGCTCAGCTTCTAGTGGATCTCTGCAAGAAAATAGTAATCTACATGCCGAGAAGATGATCTTGCCCTCATTGTCTCGAAGAATCATACCAGCACCAGCATCATCGCTTGCTACAAACGAGCCATCAACATTCAATTTGGCCCAGCCATTAGCAGGCGGTACCCATCTAGCTTCAGATATCGCTTGTTGTGGTGGTGTGAACGCCGCCCCAACATGCTGATCAAAAGATATATATCCCTTTCCTTTCGGTGGATCCATCTCCGAATTTAACTTGATGCCAATTAATTCATCCAGATATCTCCTCAAAAAGCTCACCGAGGACTCCGTGACCGGCGCTGGCTTGTGATGCACAATTTCATTACCCACATACCAACTCCTTCAGAAGATGAGCAACACTTTAGTACGATCAATATCACATAACTAGTCGAGCGCATGAAGGAGCCATTCCTTACCAATGTTCACGAAGGAATCCATTGCTGGCAGTTTCCATACGTTAGACATTTCTCTGTACAAATCTCGACCTCGTTGGCACCTTAAGAACGAGTGGAAATTATCTTCTACCTCCATTCCACACACCGGGCAGCCATTTATCGTTTCCAAACCAATTTTGTTCTTGTTCTTCCATGCTGGGAGGGCATCCGTCGCCATTCGCCAAGCAAAATTGCGGATCGTCGGCGGCACATTACTCTTCCAAATAAGTTTCTAGCAGCTTCTCCCCCCAGATCTCAAAGTACTGCTAGAAGCCAAATTTGCACCATGAACTTCATGAAAAGCAACCTGATAAGCTGACTTGACTGAAAAAATTTCATTTTTACTCGCCCCCCAAGCGATCACGTCCTCATCCAACCTAGGAGACGCCCGCATTTTCATTATCTCACATCTGCATACAAAAAATATTGCTACAATAAATCTACCTTCCAAGACCCATTGGGATTGAGAAGGTCAGAAACAAAACGAATGCGGCATCGGCACTGTAGGGAAATAGGTTTGTACGAAAACGGCCTTGGTATCTAATTGTCCCTCCAAATCCGAATGCTCCTTCCATTTCCCACCCTCCATATCAGCCCTTTTTTCAACAGATCAAGACCATGGCTGATAGCTTGCCAAGATGAGGATGCATTACCTGTGAAAACCGTATCCTCCAACTTGCCATAAGGATAATACTTCGCTTTAAGCACTTGAGCACACATGCTCTCCGGTTTTGATAGTAATTGTTGGGGAACGTAGTAATTCCAAAATTTTCCTACGCACACGCAAGATCATGGTGATGCATAGTAACGAGAGGGGAGAGTGTGATCTACATACCCTCGTAAACCGACAGCGGAAGCGTTATGGCAACGCGGTTGATGTAGTCGTACGTCTTCACGGCCCGACCGATCAAGCACCGAAACTACGGCACCTCCGAGTTCTAGCACACGTTCAGCTCGATGACGATCCCCGGACTCCAATCCAGCAAAGTGTCGGGGAAGAGTTCCGTCAGCACGACGGCGTGGTGAAAATCTTGATGTTCTACTGTCACAGGGCTTCGCCTAAGCACCACTACAATATTATCGAGGACTATGGTGAAGGGGGCACCGCACACGGCTAAGAGAACGATCTTAGAGATCAACTTGTGTGTCTAGGGGTGCCCCCTGCCCCCGTATATAAAGGAGCCAAGGGGGGGGTGCGGCCGGCCCTAGGAGGAGGCGCGCAGGAGGAGTCCTACTCCTACCGGGAGTAGGACTCCCCCCCCTTTCCCTAGTTGGATTAGGACTTGGGGAAGAAGAGAGGGAAGAAAGGAAAGGGGGGGGGGCGCCCCCCTCCTTGTCCAATTCGGACTTGGGGGGGGGCGGGGAGGGGCGCGCGGCAGCCCCTAGGCCTCCTCTCCTCTTCCTCCACTAGGCCCATTAAGGCCCATTAGGTTACCGGGGGGTTCCGGTAACCTCCTGGTACTCCAGTAAAATCCCGATTTCACCCGGAACACTTCCAATGTCCAAACATAGGCTTCCAATATATCAATCTTTATGTCTCGACCATTTCGAGACTCCTCGTCATGTCCGTGATCATATCCGGGACTCTGAACTAACTTCGGTACATCAAAATATATAAACTCATAATGAAACTGTCATCGTAACGTTAAGCGTGCGGACCCTACGGGTTCGAGAACAATGTAGACATGGCCGAGACATGTCTCCGGTCAATAACCAATAGCGGAACCTGGATGCTCATATTGGCTCCCACATATTCTACGAAGATCTTTTATCGGTCAGACCGCATAACAACATACTTTCTTCCTTTTGTCATCGGTATGTTACTTGCCCGAGATTCGATCGTCGGTATCTCAATACCTAGTTCAATCTCGTTACCGGCAAGTCTCTTTATTCGTTTTGTAATACATCATCTCACAACTAACTCATTAGTTGCAATGCTTGCAAGGCTTATGTGATGTGCATTACCGAGAGGGCCCAGAGATACATCTCCGACAATCGGAGTGACAAATCCTAATCTCGAAATACGCCAACCAAACATGTACCTTTGGAGACACCTGTAGAGCTCCTTTATAATCACCCAGTTACGTTGTGACGTTTGGTAGCACACAAAGTGTTCCTCCGGCAAATGGGAGTTGCATAATCTCATAGTCATAGGAACATGTATAAGTCATGAAGAAAGCAATAGCAACATACTAAACGATTGGGTGCTAAGCTAATGGAATGGGTCATGTCAATCACACCATTCTCCTAATAATGTGATCCCGTTAATCAAATGACAACACATGTCTATGGTTAGGAAACATAACCATCTTTGATTAACGAGCTAGTCAAGTAGAGGCATACTAGTGACATTTAGTTTGTCTATGTATTCACACAAGTATTATGTTTCCGGATAATACAATTCTAGCATGAACAATAAACATTTATCATGATATAAGGAAATAAAATAATAACTTTATTATTGCCTCTAGGGCATATTTCCTTCAGTCTCCCACTTGCACTAGTGTCAATAATCTAGATTACACAGTAATGATTCTAACACCCATGGAGCATTGGTGCTGATCATGTTTTGCTCGTGGAAGAGGCTTAGTCAATGGGTCTGCTACATTCAGATCCGTATGTATCTTGCAAATCTCTATGTCTCCCACCTGGACTAGATCCCGGATGGAATTGAAGCGTCTCTTGATGTGCTTGGTTCTCTTGTGAAATCTAGATTCCTTTGCCAAGGCAATTGCACCAGTATTGTCACAAAAGATTTTCATTGGACCCGATGCACTAGGTATGACACCTAGATCGGATATGAACTCCTTCATCCAGACTCCTTCATTTGCTGCTTCCGAAGCAGCTATGTACTTCGCTTCACATGTAGATCCCACCACAACGCTTTGTTTAGAACTGCACCAACTGACAGCTCCACCGTTTAATGTAAACACGTATCCGGTTTGCGATTTAGAATCGTCCGGATCAGTGTCAAAGCTTGCATCAACGTAACCATTTACGATGAGCTCTTTGTCACCTCCATATATGAGAAACATATCCTTAGTCCTTTTCAGGTATTTCAGGATGTTCTTGACCGTTGTCCAGTGATCCACTCCTGGATTACTTTGGTACCTCCCTGCTAGACTTATAGCAAGACACACATCAGGTCTGGTACACAACATTGCATACATGATAGAGCCTATGGCTGAAGCATAGGGAACATCTTTCATTTTCTCTCTATATTCTGCATTGGTTGGGCATTGAGTCTTACTTAATTTCACACCTTGTAATACAGGCAAGAATCCTTTCTTTGCTTGATCCATTTTGAACTTCTTCAAAACTTTGTCAAGGTATGTGCTTTGTGAAAGTCCAATTAAGCGTCTTGATCTATCTCTATAGATCTTGATGCCCAATATGTAAGCAGCTTCACCCAGGTCTTTCATTGAAAAACTCTTATTCAAGTATCCCTTTATGCTATCCAGAAATTCTATATCATTTCCGATTAGTAATATGTCATCTACATATAATATCAGAAACGCTACAGAGCTCCCACTCACTTTCTTGTAAATACAGACTTCTCCAAAAGTCTGTACAAAACCAAATGCTTTGATCACACTATCAAAGCATTTATTCCAACTCCGAGAGGCTTGCACCAGTCCATAAATGGATCGCTGGAGCTTGTACACTTTGTTAGCTCCCTTTGGATCGACAAAACCTTCCGGCTGCATCATATACAACTCTTCTTCCAGAAATCCATTCAGGAATGCAGTTTTGACATCCATCTACCAAATTTCATAATCATAAAATGCGGCAATTGCTAACATGATTCGGACAGACTTAAGCATCGCTACGGGTGAGAAGGTCTCATCGTAGTCAATCCCTTGAACTTGTCGAAAATCTTTTGCGACAAGTCGAGCTTTGTAGACAGTAACATTACCGTCAGCGTCAGTCTTCTTCCTGAAGATCCATTTATTCTCAATTGCTTGCCGATCTTTTGGCAAGTCTATCAAAGTCCATACTTTGTTCTCATACATGGATCCCATCTCAGATTTCATGGCTTCAAGCCATTTTGCGGAATCTGGGCTCACCATCGCTTCTCCATAGTTCGTAGGTTCATCATGATCTAGTAGCATGACTTCCAGAACAGGATTACCGTACCACTCTGGTGCGGATCTTACTCTGGTTGATCTACGAGGTTCAGTAGTATCTTGTTCTGAACTTTCATGATCATCATCATTAGCTTCCTCACTAATTGGTGTAGGTGTCACAGAAACCGGTTTCTGTGATGTACTACTTTCCAATAAGGGTGCAGGTACAGTTACCTCATCAAGTTCTACTTTCCTCCCACTCACTTCTTTCGAGAGAAACTCCTTCTCTAGAAAGTTTCCGAATTTAGCAACAAAAGTCTTGCCTTCGGATCTGTGATAGAAGGTGTATCCAATAGTTTCCTTTGGATATCCTATGAAGACACATTTCTCCAATTTGGGTTCGAGCTTATCAGGTTGAAGCTTTTGCACATAAGCACCGCAGCCCCAAACTTTCAGAAACGACAACTTTGGTTTCTTGCCAAACCACAGTTCATAAGGCGTCGTCTCAACAGATTTTGATGGTGCCCTATTTAACGTGAATGCGGCCGTCTCTAAAGCATAACCCCAAAACGATAGCGGTAAATCAGTAAGAGACATCATAGATCGCACCATATCAAGTAAAGTACGATTATGATGTTCGGACATACCATTACATTGTGGTGTTCCAGGTGGCGTGAGTTGCGAAACTATTCCGCATTGTTTCAAATGTACACCAAACTCGTAACTCAAATATTCTCCTCCACGATCAGATCGTAGGAATTTTATTTTTCTTGTTACGATGATTTTCAACTTCACTCTGAAATTCTTTGAACTTTTCAAATGTTTCAGACTTATGTTTCATTAAGTAGATATACCCATATCTGCTTAAGTCATCTGTGAAGGTGAGAAAATAACGATATCCGCCACGAGCCTCAACATTCATCGGACCACATACATCTGTATGTATGATTTCCAACAAATCTGTTGCTCTCTCCATAGTACCGGAGAACGGTGTTTTTGTCATCTTACCCATAAGGCACGGTTCGCAAGTACCAAGCAATTCATAATCAAGTGGTTCCAAAAGTCCATGAGTATGGAGTTTCTTCATGCGCTTTACACCGATATGACCTAAACGGCAGTGCCACAAATAAGTTGCACTATCATTATCAACTATGCATCTTTTGGCTTCAACATTATGAATGTGTGTGTCACTACTATCGAGATTTAATAAGAATAGACCATTCTTCATGGGTGCATGACCATAAAAGATTTTACTCATATAAATAGAACAACCATTATTCTTTGATTTAAATGAATAACTGTCTCGCATCAAACAAGATCCAGATATAATGTTCATGCTCAACGCTGGCACCAAATAACAATTATTTAGGTCTAATACTAATCCCGAAGGTAGGTGTAGAGGTAGCGTGCCGACCGCGATCACATCGACTTTGGAACCATTTCCCACGCGCATCGTCACCTCGTCCTTAGCCAATCTTCGCTTAATCCGTAGTCCCTGTTTCGAGTTGCAAATGTTAGCAACAGAACCAGTATCAAATACCCAGGTGCTACTACGAGCATTAGTAAGGTACACATCAATAACATGTATATCACATATACCTTTGTTCACCTTGCCATCCTTCTTATCCGCCAAATACTTGAGGCAGTTCCGCTTCCAGTGACCAGTCTGCTTGCAGTAGAAGCACTCAATTTCAGGCTTAGGTCCAGATTTGGGTTTCTTCTCTTGAGCAGCAACTTGCTTGCTGTTCTTTTTGAAGTTCCCCTTCTTCTTTCCTTTGCCCTTTTTCTTGAAACTAGTGGTCTTGTTGACCATCAACACTTGATGCTCCTTCTTGATTTCTACCTCCGCAGCTTTCAGCATTGCGAAGAGCTCGGGAATAGTCTTATTCGTCCCTTGCATATTATAGTTCATCACGAAGCTCTTGTAGCTAGGTGGCAGTGATTGCAGAATTCTGTCAATGACGCAATCATCTGGAAGATTAACTCCCAATTGAATCAAGTGATTATTATACCCAGACATTTTGAGTATATGCTCACTGACAGAACTGTTCTCCACCATCTTGCAGCTATAGAACTTATTGGAGACTTCATATCTCTCAATCCGGGCATTTGCTTGAAATATTAACTTCAACTCCTGGAACATCTCATATGCTCCATGACGTTCAAAACGTCATTGAAGTCCCGATTCTAAGCCGTAAAGCATGGCACACTGAACTATCGAGTAGTCATCAGTTTTGCTCTGCCAGACGTTCATAACATCTAGTGTTGCTCCAGCAGCAGGCCTGGCACCCAGCGGTGCTTCCAGGACGTAATTCTTCTGTGCAGCAATGAGGATAATCCTCAAGTTACGGACCCAGTCCGTGTAATTGCTACCATCATCTTTCAACTTTGCTTTCTCAAGGAACGCATTAAAATTCAACGGAACAGCAGCACGGGCCATCTATCTACAATCAAACATAAACAAGCAAGATACTATCAGGTACTAAGTTCATGATAAATTTAAGTTCAATTAATCATATTACTAAAAAACTCCCACTTAGATAGACATCCCTCTAATCCTCTAAGTGATCACGTGATCCAAATCAACTAAACCATGTCCGATCATCACGTGAGATGGAGTAGTTTCATTGGTGAACATCACTATGTTGATCATATCTACTATATGATTCACGCTCGACCTTTCGGTCTCCGTGTTCCAAGGCCATATCTGTATATGCTTGGCTCGTCAAGTATAACCTGAGTATTCCGCGTGTGCAGCTGTTTTGCACCCGTTGTATTTGAACGTAGAGCCTATCACACCCGATCATCACGTGGTGTCTCAGCACGAAGAACTTTCGAGAACACTTCTTGATAATTAGTGAGAGATCATCTTAAAATGCTACCGTCAATCAAAGCAAGATAAGATGTATAAAAGATAAACATCACATGCAATCAATATAAGTGATATGATATGGCCATCATCATCTTGTGATTGTGATCTCCATCTTCGAAGCATCGTCATGATCACCATCGTCACCGGCGCGACACCTTGATCATCATCGTAGCATCGTTGTCGTCTTGCCAATCTTATGCTTCCACGACTATCACTACCGCTTAGTGGTAAAGTAAAGCATTACAGTGCAATTGCATTACATACAATAAAGCGACAACCATATGGCTCCTTCCAGTTGCCGATAACTCAGTTACAAAACATGATCATCTCATACAATAAAATTTAGCATCATGTCTTGACCATATCACATTACAACATGCCCTGCAAAAACAAGTTAGACGTCCTCTACTTTGTTGTTGCAAGTTTTACGTGGCTGCTACGGGCTTAGCAAGAACCTTTCTTACCTACGCATCAAAACCACAACGATAGTTTGTCAAGTTGGTGCTGTTTTAACCTTCGCAAGGACCGGGCGTAGCCACACTTGGTTCAACTAAAGTTGGAGAAACTGATACCCGCTAGCCACCTTTGTGCAAAGCACGTCGGGAGAACCGGTCTCGCGTAAGCGTACACGTAATGTCGGTCCGGGCCGCTTCGTCCAACAATACCGCCGAACCATAGTATGACATGCTGGTAAGCAGTATGACTTATATCGCCCACAACTCACTTGTGTTCTACTCGTGCATATAACATCAACGCATAAAACCTAGGCTCTGATACCACTGTTGGGGAACGTAGTAATTTCAGAATTTTCCTACGCACACGCAAGATCATGGTGATGCATAGCAACGAGAGGGGAGAGTGTGATCTACGTACCCTCATAGACCGACAGCGGAAGCGTTATGACAACGCGGTTGATGTAGTTGTACGTCTTCACGGCCCGACCGATCAAGTACCCAAACTATGGCACCTTCGAGTTCTAGCACACGTTCAACTCGAATGACGATCCCCGGACTCTGATCCAGCAAAGTGTCGGGGAAGAGTTCCGTCAGCACGACGGCGTGGTGACAATCTTGATGTTCTACTGTGGCAGGGCTTCGCCTAAGCACCACTACAATATTATCGAGGACTATGGTGGAAGGGGGCATCGCACACGGCTAAGAGAACGATCTTAGAGATCAACTTGTGTGTCTAGGGGTGCCCCCTGCCCCCGTATATAAAGGAGCCAAGGGGGGTGCGGCCAGCCCTAGGAGGAGGCGCGCAGGAGGAGTCCTACTCCTACCGGGAGTAGGACTCCCGCCTTTCCCTAGTTGGATTAGGACTTGGGGAAGAAGGAAGAGAG
>NC_041390.1:527456688-527490960 GCF_002162155.2 Triticum dicoccoides | reverse complement strand
CCCCTAGGCCTCCTCTCCTCTTCCTCCACTAGGCCCATTAAGGCCCATTAGGTTACCGGGGGGTTCGGTAACCTCCCCGTACTCCAGTAAAATCCCGACTTCACGCGGAACACTTCCGATGTCCAAACATAGGCTTCTAATATATCAATCTTTATGTCTCGACCATTTCGAGACTCCTCGTCATGTCCGTGATCATATCCGGGACTCCGAACTAACTTCGGTACATCAAAATATATAAACTCATAATGAAACTGTCATTGTAACGTTAAGCGTGCGGACCCTACGGGTTCGAGAACAATGTAGACATGACCGAGACATGTCTCCGGTCAATAACCAATAGCGAAACCTGGATGCTCATATTGGCTCCCACATATTCTACGAAGATCTTTTATCGGTCAGACCGCATAACAACATACTTTGTTCCCTTTGTCATCGGTATGTTACTTGCCCGAGATTCGATCGTCGGTATCTCAATACCTAGTTCAATCTCATTACCGGCAAGTCTCTTTATTCATTTCGTAATACATCATCTCACAACTAACTCATTAGTTGCAATGCTTGCAAGGCTTATGTGATGTGCATTACCGAGAGAGCCCAGAGATACATCTCCGATAATCGGAGTGACAAATCCTACGAAATACGCCAACCCAACATGTACCTTTGGAGACACCTGTAGAGCTCCTTTATAATCACCCAGTTACGTTGTGATGTTTGGTAGCACACAAAGTGTTCCTCCGGCAAATGGGAGTTGCATAATCTCATAGTCATAGGAACATGTATAAGTCATGAAGAAAGCAATAGCAACATACTAAATGATTGGGTGCTAAGCTAATGGAATGGGTCATGTCAATCACATCATTCTCCTAATAATGTGATCCCGTTAATCAAATGACAACATATGTCTATGGTTAGGAAACATAACCATCTTTGATTAATGAGCTAGTCAAGTAGAGGCATACTAGTGTTGTTTAGTTTGTCTATGTATTCACACAAGTATTATGTTTCCGGATAATACAATTATAGCATGAACAATAAACATTTATCATGATATAAGGAAATAAAATAATAACTTTATTATTGCCTCTAGGGCATATTTCCTTCAGTAATCGCCATGCTTGACGAGCTAGCAAAGCTTGATTAAACATCCGAAAAACCCGAAAGCCAACACCACCTCTGTCTTTGCGTTGGAGTAGATGATCCCACCCCTTCCAATGCACTTTACGCTTACCATCCGCTGATCCCCAATAAAAATTCCTCACCATTCTTGTAAGGTCGTCACAAACCAAATATGGAAGTTTGAAAACACCCATAATATAAGTAGGTAAGGACTGTGCTACTGATTTGATTAACACCTCGCGGCCCGGTTGAGCTAGCAGACCGTCACCCCACTGGATGCGGCGTTTTGTCAACCTTGCTTGTAGATTTTGGAACTTGCCCTTGGACATACGGCCCTCCGGGGTCGGCAGGCCAAGGTATTTTTCCTCAAACACCGTGCTAGTAACATTCAAAGCATCACGAACTTGAGCCTGAGCTACTTCAGGACAAGCGCCACCAAAGAATAAGGAACACTTGTTATAGTTTAGGTTTTGACCAGTAGCCGCACCATACATCATCAAGGCTGCTTTCACATTATCGGCCTGGGCCCTTGAGGCCTCGAAGAATAGCAACGAATCATCAGCAAATAATAAGTGGGATACACCCGGAGCTCTCCTACAAACTTTCATAGGAGTGATTACGCCCATAGCCACCTTGTTCTTTAGAATAGTAGACAAACCATCCGCCACAAACAGAAATAAAAGAGGTGAGAGTGGGTCACCTTGCCGAAGACCATGCGACGGTGCAAATGAATCTAAGAGGGTTCCGTTAAGTTTGACAGAATATCTCACCGACGTGACACACGTCATTACCCAATCAATCCATCGATGAGAGAAACCCAACTTTTGCATCACTTGCCTCAAGAATACCCAATCCACTCGATCATATGCTTTTGACAGATCAAGTTTATATGCACAAAAACTTTTTGTAGGATCATTCTCTTGTTTAATGTAGTGAAGACACTCAAAGGCCACCAAAGCATTGTCCGTAATCATTCTCCCCGGAATAAAAGCACTTTGTTCTGGAGATATTAGGTTGTCTAACAGAGGCCTCAATCGGTTGACCAAGCATTTGGAAATAACCTTATAAATCACATTACATAAACTGATTGGCCTATAGTCAGACATCTTTGTGGGGTTTGTGATCTTAGGAATAAGAACAATAGACGTGGAGTTTACCCCTTCAGGCATAATTCCCGTCCTAAAGAAACCCTTGACCGCTGCAAGAACATCATCTTTGAGTGTACCCCAGTTTCGCTGGAAAAGCCGGGCCGGGAAGCCATCCGGACCAGGGCCTTTAAAGGGCCAATTTGGAAAAGAGAATCAGCTATCACCTTATCAGAAAAAGGTGATGTTAATCTAGCATTGTCCTCCTCCGTCACCTTAGACTCCAACAGCTCCAAGATTGGTGATGCATCCAGGGAGGGGTCAGCAGTAAAAATGTCGTGGAAATAGTCATTCGCCACCTTCCCCATCGTTGCACTGTCTGTATGCACCATGTCAATACTATCAACAAGTTCACGTATTTTATTTTTCCTTGCCCTCCAAACAGCCTTGCTCTGAAAATACGTTGTATTGCGGTCTCCTTCCTTCAACCATGTAATTCGCGACCGTTGGAGCCACAACATTTCCTCTTGGTATAAAAGTTCATTCATCCTATCCGTTATCATTCTAATATCTGCTTTGTCTGCATTCATATGCATCAACTCCTCTAGCTGGCTGCGTGACTTTGCGATCTCTCTTCTTATATTCCCGAACTTCTTACTCCATGCTCCCAGCGATACCATAGTTTTTGAGAGGGCATCACGCAGCTGTGCCAGATTCTGCACCCCTCCAACTGCTGCCCACGCCTCCTTTATAACCTCCGGAAATGCAGCATCCCTTTCCCAAAATAATTCGTACCTTCTACTACTTTTGCCTGACGGACCCGGATCAACCGAGCCTTTCAACAAAACAGCCACATGGTCCGAGCACGGTGATGGGATATGCAAGACAGAAGAAAATGCAAACATGTTCCTCCACTCATTTGTTGCTACCGCTCTGTCCAACCTGACCTTGACGTTGCTCGCCCTGCTGCGTTTGTTGTCATAGGTGAACGACACTCCAACGAAGCCAAGGTCTACAAGACCGCAAACCTCCATAACATCTCAGAAGGCCACCATCTGGGCTGGTGGTCTTGGCGTGGCAGACATATGCTCAAAATCCCACATAGCCTCGTTAAAATCACCGATAGCTAGCCATGACAAGTCACTAACATTTTTCAGATTCTGTAACGCTGCCCACATGAGCGGTCTAATCTCAACTCTCGGCTCTCCATATACGCACGTAAAACTAAGTCTCAGTCGATGCTATATCCACAAGATCTTATGTGGAGATCCATGCAAAATTTTATTTTTATTCTTTCTTCTTGTTTCTTACTCCTTCCGTTCCGAATTATTTGTCGCGGGTATGAATGTATCTAGATGTATTTTAGTTATAGATACATCTATTTCTGCGACACGTAATTTGGAATGGGGGAAGTACATGTTATATTATATCACTTGACTTAGACTTGGTTAAGTCTCAGTCGGCTAAAACCTAGCCACACCCCGATATATGTGATAATACTACACACGGAAACAACCAACAAAGTTGTACGGACCGTCAGCATGCCCTTCTCGAATTGGCCCCTTTGATTTTTAGTAGTGGGGCCCGCCTCACTTAACCAAATCTTAACTAATCAACTCTAACCACCCCGTTAATCCCCCGTAATCTGTTAGTGAGTCTAGCATTGCTCAGAATAATGTTGGATTATGCTTTCGATTGACAGGGATCTTAGATTATAGGAACAAAAAAAATGTGTCCAATCCAAACAAAATTGAGTCACATCAGAGTGCGTCAAAACAAGCTCTAAGTCGCTCAAATTTGTCAACTACTAGTAGTTTGTTTGATTGCAATCGTTTTGTGACAGCACCATGATGCTATATGTTTTGCACATATCTATTTCTGAGCCTGGTCTCGTCTGCACCAGGTGAACAGTGAATATAAAAAAATACTAAAATTTAAAAAAAAATCAAATTTTGTTTGGATGAAAGATGTTTCATGGCATAAGGTCCGTGCCAAATTTCAGCCCGTTCAGACATCTGACTAGCTCTTAGCAATAGAAACAAAATCGATCCAAACAGTATATTATTTCACAAACCTTAAATTTGTCTTTTTTGCTGAGAACTATTCAAATGTCCAAACGAACTGAAATTTAACACGGATATCACGCACTGAAACATCTTCCAATGAAAAAGAAATCAGTTTTTTTCTACTAATATCTTTTTATTTACGGTTCATGGCGGGTGCAGATGTGCTCGGGAGCCAAATCGCTGTAAGCAAATAATTTGAGACGGTGCCCAGCCTCATCTGTATCCGTGAACAGTAAAAATAAAAGAATAGCAGAAATTTTTAAGAAAATTGCATCCAAAATGCTTGAGTGTGCCAGGTGCTTGCGAAAATTCGTGGGTAAATGACTTTTAGGAGCTCGTGCCAAAAATGACAAAATCGCTTATGAACAGTGCATATTTTCAATCTTTCTCATACGCTTGATTTTTTTTTTGCCATGAGCTCCTCGAATGTCGAAAGTGTACCAAATTTTTCATGAACATCACACATTCAACCATCTTGCACCATAAAAAATGGATTTTTAAATTCTTTTACTATTTTAAACAATTATACTATTCGTAGCCGGGAGCATCCACACCTAGGTGCACAATAGCCAATGTTTTGCTGCTCAAGTTTTCTTTTGAAAGATAATAGGAGAGCTGGCATGATTCATTGTACAAAAGAGGCGGTACAGAGATATATGACCAGTTAATTAGAAGAAAACCACGCTAAAACCACCGGGCGGCCACCTAGCTACACTAGATCTAAGCACCACCACACCCATAATTGGAACAAAAGTACGATACAAACAACTAAGAGCATCTCCAGCCGCGTCCCCAGAAAGGCCTTTTTAGACGATTTTTTTCACGTCGGCGCAGAAAAATCGGCCCAGTCACGTCCCCAGGAGCCTGATTTTTGCCGGCCTGGACCGAAATTAGCACCGACGGACCCAGGCCGAACCCGGCGCATAGGGGGGCGCTCGGGGACGCCGGGCCGAGCGGTTTTGGCACAAAAGAGCCGCGGGCCCGCCGCGTCAACGACACCGCGCGCCGTCTTCCTCCCACGCCTCGGTTTTCCGCGGGGAATCAATGGCAAGGCCGCCGCCGGTCAGTCTTATCATTGATTCCTCACAGGCGGCGCGTCACGGGACGGCGTCGACGCCTCCCCTCCCTCGCACGCGTACACACCGGCACGGCGTGGCTATATAAAGCCGGCGGCTTCCCTCGCCTCTAGCCACACCAGCCCTAGCCCTAGCCGCCCTAGCCGCCGAGCTCTGCCTCTTCCGAGAGCCGCCGCCGAGCCCCCCCCCTCTCCCGAGCGCCGCCGTCGAGCCCTCACTCTCCCTCCCCTCCCGATGGCCGAGAGTTTCCCCGGAGACGAGGCGGCGGCCAATGGCTTCGGCCGCCGCTCGCTCCGTGAACAGGAGTCTTGGCTCCTGTTTCAGGCGAACATGCCGGCGCCGCCGGACATGCGCGCCGGGCCGACGGGCTGGAAGCTCAGCAACGGGGGAGTGCCCATTCCCCCGCTGCCCGACGCCGTGGCCAAACCCGGGTCCTTCGCTGAGGAGCGCCGCCGAGGCCGCGACGAAGGAAGAGTCGTCGTCATCGACGAGGACGCGCCACCACCGCCACCAGTCCGCCATGGCGACGCCGGGTCCAGCAGGGGCGCCCGCGTCAAGGAGGAGAAGGCCGACGACGAGGATGGCGGCGACGACAGCGACTACTCGGTGTTCATCAAGTTTCTTTTAGATTAGTTTATATATTTGCTATGTAATGAAAATCGACGAATTTTGTCCAAATATATGCCCAAATTGGCCGGAATTTGTCGTGTTTAGCCAAACTTCGCCGAATTGTACCGAGATTTGCTATACTTTTCTTTATTTAATCGCGTCTAGGGACGGCCCTGGGGCCGGCGGCTGGGGACCAACTCGCCCCCAGACCCATTTTTTGCGCCGGCTCACCCCCAAGCGGCGATTTTAGGCGCCCCTTGGGGGGCCAACGGCTGGAGATGCTCTAAACCACACTCCACACTAGCACCGGCAGTTATGTCATCGCCTATCGCCCATCGCACTCACAACCCGACGACTTCGACCTCGCCACAAAGCTGCCATCAGGGAGAGTAACTTGATCTACTACATCAGGAGCACAGCCACCACGACCAAGTCTGACAATCACTGCAATGATGCCATCAAGGAGAGAATTCAGAGCCGAAAAGGATCAAATTTGGGGCTCTCCTTCGTCGAAAGGGATGACAAACACTCACAACCAGGCGAGGAGTCGAGCCAAGCGCGGGAACAAGCCTAGCGGACATGTAATGATAAGTAGTCAAATCTAAGAAGAGGTCTTGTGATAATAAAAAGAACTTGAACAAAAGCGGTTCCACCAATACTCTTTTTGTGAGAAAGTGGTAGCTCTTAAGCCGTAAAAAACAGGGAGGCGTGTCACCCGATAAGACCGACACTATAACCGCGTAGCACAAAAACATGGGCCGCATGGTGCGTTTAGGCTAGTCATAGTGGGAGTGACTTAACTAGTAACATAACATATCCCGAGACAAGTTTGCATATGTGGCATCTAATTAATGAGGAGAGAGGTGTTTGGAGTAACATATTATGTTACCATCACATAACGTTTCCCAAGAAATATTGAGTTTATAAGCTAATAAATGCAACCATATATGATACTACTTCTATGACATTTTGCATTATGAAGGTAGTAACATAGACTAGTGTCATATGTATGACACTAGTCTAAGTTACTCCCCACTATGACCAGCCTTAGACTAGCCACAATGGATAGTAACATAGACTAGTAACATGGACATGTTACTACCTCTATAATGGGAAATACTATATATGTGGTAACATGCAATACTTTATTTATTACGCTATAGACACATTTTACCTTGATATGTGTGATGTTACTCATAATAGTAGTAACTAACTATGTTACTACTTTCATCTCTTTCCTTATTTATTGCATTTCAAATCATCTATTTAATGTAGATATATGTGATGTTATTATCTACTCTCATTGTGGGTAGTCTTAGTACAAAAACTCTCAAAGTGTAACACTGGAGTACACAAACTTGGAATCATGTGACAAAAAAGTCGTCAACGAATCAGAAGCCGCGGTTTGGCAATCTTTCTAATACATCCATCGCGGTCTACGTGAATGAACCTGTGGTACTTAGCATTGTGCTCGAGGCAGCTCGGCTGGTGTCGTTTAAATTTTGCGATCTCATCCTATCACTCTTCACTCGTTCTATATTTAGGACGTGTGCACACGGGAACACACATTTCCCTCCTAACTCCTTGAAACACCTAAATCCCCAAGTCACTTGGTGGCGGTTCATGCTTGTGTTCACCTCATCGTGGGATCTGCGCTCAGCATGTCCACCGCCACCTCTTCAGACTAGCCACAGTGGGAGTAATTTCAACAGTAATATCGAGTCCAACTCAGCAAATTTGCTTATGTGGCAATGAGTTAATGAGGAGAGAGATAGTTACAGTAATTTAGCTAGTTACTGTAACATCACATGTCCCAAGGCAATATGAGTCTATAACCTAATAAATGAAGGTTTGCATGTTACCACACTTATGTTACTACCCACTATGAAGGTAGTAACATAGTTTAGGGATATGTGTATGTTACTAGTGTATGTTACTCTCCATTGTGGCTAGTCTCAAGCTTGAGCAGGCAGCCCCGGTCACCCAACGATTTTCCCCGTGCAGTGCCTCGACTGTCGCACCGAGGTGAAGCTCCTCGTCTCGGGGATGGATTAGCACGAATGCCGGGTCTTCTACAAGTGCGACCGTGACGGAGTAAGTAATCGGCGCTGATCTCATTTGTTCTTGTTTTGGTCGGTGTCGATAATTTTCACTATATATTTAATTAGGTGATGTGGTTGCAAAATTGTAGCATGGTTGCAAATTCGGGCATTGGTAGCCGGAACACTGTGGTGGTTTACCATAAATACCTCATTGGTAATGCTATTGTTGATGCACTTGGCTGGGCTAAAGAAAGAAGGAAAGCACTAGAGCGCGAGAAAGAGGCCAAAGCTCCTATAACTAGGAAAACTTCCAAAAGTGTAAAATTGCTACAATGCAACCATCAACCTTGTGAGAGCTAAAGCTAGAGATGTTAAAATATTGAAGATGATGAGTACTTTACTGGTGTTAGGAGGAGTGATTTGGTTTGTTATGAAGATAGGTGTTCATGTTGGCTTAGTGTTGTGTGTGATCACGTCCATTGTAATGCTGAAGAAATGATTCCACCAGCGTCCTTTAGTGTGTAGTGTAAATGCTATAGGTTGGTGTTGCAATTCTCTTTATATGTATGTTTTGGTGTTGCCGTGGAGGCAATGGGAAAAACTATGTTATGCTTTTGATAAGTGATGAAATGAATGTTGGCAGACATAACATGGTAGCACATCAGCTCGACACACCCAAACATGTAATGAAAAGCACTAAAACTGCCAACGATTTAGACATGTCGGTTTGTAAAATCATTTGCAGTAAACATGATATGCCTCCCAAGGACCAGATGTCCAATCCGGCCAAAGCCAAAAAACTGAGACCGTGTGAGATCGGATCTCGAGAAAGTTTCCTCTAGCCTCGGTGTCAAATCGGGCCCAAGAAGAACGTGGGGAAGCTCTTTTGAATGAGATGTCAATCGGATTTAGAGGTTTACGATATCAAATGACTAGATTTTGATGTGAGATCGGATCTGGGAGTCACCTGGAAGTGTTGGATTTTTCAGCCCACCCGCGCGAGAATTGAACATTCATCGAGATGCTTGAAAGGTCGGCACGGTTCACGATTTGGTGGGACATAAGGGAAACCATGGCAGCTAGTCGGTAAAGGAGATGCAAGTCCACTACAACAAGGCAGATAGGTTGTCACCACTATAGTCGCACACCTGCAACAATAATGACCGACTTCCCATCGTCGAAGCTCGTAGCGACAGCCTGGGGCATTGCAAAGAGGGGGAAGCCAGTCGAAGGTAGACCTTAAAAAGGGTGCACCGCAAGTCCCGAGAAGCAATGGCGACACTACACCCTATTTTTGAATTGAGCAAAAAAATCTTAATTTTTTATATTCTTGACAAAACTCACCTAAGGAGCAAAAGTTTAGATGGATTGACATCGCAGTTCTAGCACCACCACTAGCATGAAGTGGCGATCACTGCTACCTCTTGAGAACTGCGTTGATTTCCCTTGAAGAGGAAAGGGTGGTGCAGTAAAGCAGCGTAAGTATTTCCCTCGGTTTTTGAGAACCAAGGTATCAATCCAGTAGGATACCACGCGCGAGTCACCTTATACCTACACAAATAAATAAGAACCTCGCAACAAACGCGATAAAGTGGTTGTCAATCCCTTCACGGCTACTTGCAAGAGTGAGATCTGATAGAGATGATAATAATAATAATATAAGTATTTTTGGTATTTTTATGATATAGATTGAAAGTAAAGATTGCAAAATAAAATAGATTGAAAATTTGTATGATGGAAAATAGACCCGGGGGCCATAGGTTTCACTAGTGGCTTCTCTCAAGATAGCATAAGTATTACGGTGGCTGAACAAATTACTGTCGAGCAATTGATAGAAAAGCGAATAATTATGAGAATATCTAGGTATGATCATGCATATAGGCATCACGTCCGCGATAAGTAGACCGACTCCTACCTGCATCTACTAATATTAGTCCACACATCAACCGCTATCCAGCATGCATCAAGAGTATTAAGTCCATAAGAACAGAGTAACACCTTAAGCAAGATGACATGATGTAGAGGGATAAACTCATGCAATATGATATAAACCCCATCTTTTTATCCTCGATGGCAACAATACAATACGTGTCGTTTCCCTTTCTGTCACTAGGATCGAGCACCGCAAGATTGAACCCAAAGCTAAGTACTTCTCCCATTGCAAGAAAGATCAATCTAGTAGGCCAAACCAAACTGATAATTCGAAGAGACTTGCAAAGATAAACCAATCATACATAAAATAATTCAGAGAAGATTCAAATATTAGCCATAGATAATTTGGATCATAAACCCACAATTCATCAGATCTCGACAAACACACCGCAAAAAGAAGAGTTACATCGAATAGATCTCCAAGAGAATCGAGGAGAACTTTGTATTGAGATCCAAAGAGAGAGAAGAAGCCATCTAGCTAATAACTATGGACCCGAAGGTCTGAGGTAAACTACTCACACATCATCGGAGGGGCCATGGAGTTGATGTAGAGGCCCTCCGTGATCAATGCCCCCTCCGGCGGAGCTCCGGAAAAGGCCCCAAGATGGATCTCTTGGGTACAGAAGGTTGCGGCGGTGGAAATAGGGTTTCGTGGTGCTCCTAGATGTTTGCGGGGTATGTGAACATATATAGGAGGAAGAAGTAGGTCGGTGGAGCTACGAGGGGCCCACAAGGGGGGAGGGCGCGCCCAGGGGGTAGGCGCGCCCCCTGCCTCGTGGCCGCCTCGTTGATTGCTTGACGTCCACTCCAAGTCCTCTGGATCACGTTTGTTCCAAAAATCACGTTCCCGAAGGTTTCGTTCCGTTTGGACTCCGTTTGATATTCCTTTTGTACGAAACACTTAAATAGGCAAAAAAATAGTAATTTGGGCTGGGCCTCCAGTTAATAGGTTAGTCCCAAAAATAATATAAAAGTGTAAAATAAACCCCATTAACATCCAAAACAGATAATATAATAGCATGGAACAATCAAAATTATAGATATGTTGGAGACATATCAGCATCCCCAAGCTTAATTCCTGCTCGTCCTGGAGTAGGTAAATGATAAAAACAGAATTTTTGATGTGGAATGCTTTCTAGAATATTCTTCAATGTATTTTTCTCTATTGTGGCATGAAAGTTCAGATCTGAAAGATTCAAGATAAAAGTTTACTGTTGACATAAAAATAGTAATACTCCAAGTATGCTAATTAAGCAATTATGTCTTATTAAAATACCATAGCCAAAGAAAACTTATCCCTACAAAGTCATATAGTTTGGCCATGCTTCATTTTCGTCACACAAAATGCTTTCATCATGCACAACCCCGATGACAAGCCAAACAATTGTTTCATACTTAGCCTTTTCAAACTCTTTCAACTTTTACGCAATATATGAGCGCGAGCCATGGACATGGCACTATGGGTGGAATAGAATATGATGATTGAGGTTGTGTGATAAGACAAAAAGGAGAAAGTCTCACATTGACGTGGATAATCAATGGGTTATGGAGATGCCCACTGTCGTGGTTCTAAGACTGACAGTAGAATAGGGGGGGTAAGAATGTAGAGGCAAGATCCTAGCTATGGAGGAGTTGTACACACGAGTTTTACGAGTTCGGGCCCTTCTCGGAGGAAGTAACAACCCTACGTCTCGGAGCCCGGAGGCGGTCGACTGAATATATGTGTGTGTGAATTACAGAAAGTGCGAACCCCTGTCCCAGAGGAGGGGGTGGCTTATATAGAGTACGCCAGGACCCCAGCTCCCCTCCGTTACACAAGGTTCAATGCTCATAAAGGAGGGGTGTTACTGGTAACGTCTGCAGTAAAGTGTTGTAAATGCCCATAAAGCTATGGTTTAAGTCCTGACCGTTACAGAGTGGAGGGTTACTCATCTTCTGGTGGTCGAGTGTCTTCAAGGTGGTCGAGTGAGCACATCTTCACGGTCGAGTGGTTGATGGTTTCTCTTCGACTGCTTCTGATTCTTTGTAGAGATGTCCTTGGGGAGGGTATGTTGGACAGATCCATGACCCTACCCTAAGTACATAGCTTCATCATTAGCCCCCGAATGGATCAGGGTTTGAGTGAGGAAGGAGTTGGGAACACTTCCGACCCATTCTTTGTGCTATGAGTATATTTTGTTCTGGATCAATGAGTTGAGGTGACAACATCGACTCCTTTCTCAGTCGCCTTGGTCCATTCTTGGTTTTTGTCGAGTGAATTTTCACAGTAGAATTCCGAATGATGATGTAGAGGATGTTTGTCTTCAGTCTGACAGGTTGCTCTGCTCTCCGCGGATTTCGCGGGATTCGGATTTTGGGAAGTGCGCCAGACGGACGGAACCGAGGTTATCGGGACGGATTAGGCAAGTCTCCTCGATCCCCGCGCCACCTTTTTCGCCACGTACTGTGCGCGCGACTGTTGCGGGATTTTTTTAGATCGTCTGGGTCTACCAGTCAGTCACTCGGGGGACGACCTTATAAAAGGCCCCGGACCAGGCTTCTGCCCCGTGCGCTCCCATTCTCTCTTCTTCTTCTCCCGATCTCTCCGCCACGCTCGCCTCCGCCCTCGTTGCCGGACTCTCGCTCGAGCTCGACCCGTCACCATGGGGAAAGAGAAGACGGTGGTGATGGAGCGCGCGAAGAAGGCGACCGCGAAGGCGAAGGGCAAGCGGACCAGCCGGGGCGGATCCTTGTCGAGATTCGGCCTGCCGCCGGGCTGGATCCAGGGCGACTGGATCCGCTCGACAATCACCCAGGATGACCTCAACGACCTGGTGGAGGGGGGACTGATCCCCCACAAGTCAGCACGGCTCCCGGGGAACAAAACCGAGCCGCAGCCAAGGGAGGCTGAGTGTGTTCTCCTCGCCACCCACGTAGATCACGGATTCTCACTACCTCCCCATCCTTTCTTCCGGGTTTTTTGAATTTCTTTGGGGCTCAACTTCACCATTTCACTCCAAACACCATAGTCTATCTGGCTGCTTTCGTGTCGATGTGTGAAAATTTCTTGGGCTGTCGACCGCACTGGGGTCTTTTCAAACACATCTTCACCTACCGCTCCCAGTCGGTCAAAAAGGCCAATCCGAGTGACGAGAGGACACAAGTGAAATAGATGTGCGGGGGTTTGGGGATCCAGATGAGGAGCAAGAGTACCTTCCCAGCCATGATCCTTCCTGACTCGGTCCGGGGCTGGCAGTCAACTTGGTTCTACTGCAAGGATCAGCCGACCCCGGGTCAGTCGACTGGACTTCCTCCCTTTTCCTTGGCTCGAGTGGAGAAGCCTGCCCCCTGAAGGTAGTTCCAGAAGAGAAGGCGCAGGTCAAGGTGCCGGTCGAGCGGGTCGTCCAACTCTTCCGTGACGGGGTGACCGGAATGGACCTGCTGGAGGTCTTTCTCGGTCGACGCATCCAACCGCTTCAGGCGCGTGATCATCCGATGTGGATGTACTCTGGGCTCGAAGATTCCACTCGGATCCACCCGGAGGATGTCAGCGAGGATACCTTGGAGAAGTGGTTGATGGGGATCACCAGCAACAAAGACAACCCTCGGGGGTCTAGGAGGGTGATTCCATTCGACAACTCGCGCCAGCCGGAGTAGGTATAATTCTGTTTTATCAAGTATCTTTCCGATTCACCGTGTGACATCTTGTTTATGGTCGACTGAATTTCCTTTGATCGTTGTCCTTCAGGCCCTCATCGACATGTACTCAATGCCCACGGAGTGTAGGAACAAGACGTCGAGGAAGAAGCGAGCGGGGGCGAGAGCGCGAGGGGCACTCGGATGCCGAGGAGGACAAGGAGAGTTACAAATCGACTGATGACGAAGAAGTCGACTCACCTCCTCGCAGGGAGAGGAGATCCAAACATGCTCACGACCCGGCGAGCGCTCCGGACTTGGTGGCCGCGCCGATTGGACAGTCTTCGAAGCATCCCAGGACGTCTTCCCCAACGCCGACTGAGAAGGCTCCAAAGCAGTCCAAAGTTATGCCGCCTCCAGTGCTGAAAGCACCGAAAGCCACCTCCTCTAAACTGCCAAAAGCTTTGCCCAGGATCAAAGTGACCGTGCCTACTATCTCCGGGTAATCATCTGACTTGTCCTTTTCGTCGACTCGATTAACCGGACGTAACCGATTGAATGCGGGTCTTTGCAGTGCTGCTACGTCAGGAACCTCTTCTCTCCAGTACCGGGACGAGGAGATGGAAAATGCGGTAACCTCCAACCCAGGTATAAACTCTTGCGATTTTATTCTTGATTCTTTGGTCGATTGTGTTCTAGTGGTTCACTTGGGGTCAAATGATCTGCCTTGCAGCTCCACCCAACGTCATCGATCTTCGAGATGATGATGAAGACGTGGCTCTTAAGCCCAGGAAGAGCAAGAAGGTAGCAGCTGGTAGGATGTCTCGGCAAGAACCAACTACGATACCTCCCGTACGTTAGCCTGAAGACGCGGGAAGGGCCTTTGTGACCATCGCTATACCCTTGTCGAGTGAGCACTCCACACCGCCGACTGCGCTTGTGATTCCTTCAGTCGTCCAACTCCACGCCATGGAGCTCCAAGCCGCCGTACCTGGGTCGTCTGCTCACTTTTTCACCAGCTATCCCGTCCCGGACAACCAGTCGGAAGCGGCTGCGGAAGCCATCTGACAGGTTGATGATAACCCACAAGTATAGGGGATCGCAACAGTTTTTGATAAGTAAGAGTGTCGAACCCAACGAGGAGCTAAAGGTACAACAAATATTCCCTCAAGTTCTATCGACCATCGATACAACTCTACGCACACTTGACGTTCGCTTTACCTACAACAAGTATGAAACTATAAGTACTTTGTAGGTGTTGTTGGATAGGTTTGCAGGATAATAAAGAGTACGTAAATAAAAAGTAGGGGTTGTTTAGATAAAGAAACAATAAAGTAAATATAGCGAGTGTGGAAAAGTGGTGGTAGGAGTTGCGAAATTGCCCCTAAGCAATTGACTACTTTACTAGACCGATAGCAAGTATTATGTGGGAGAGGCCACTGCTAGCATGTCATCCCTGACTTGGAATTCTATGCACTTATGATTGGAACTATTAGCAAGCATCCGCAACTACTAATGTTCATTAAGGTAAAACCCAACCATAGCATTAAGATATATTGGTCCCCCTTCAATCCCGTATGCATCAATTTCTATGCTAGGTTGAAGCTTCTGTCACTCTTGCCCTCCAATACATAGTCCTATCAACATACAACTAACCCTAGGGTGTGATCCATGCGCGCAATCATATGAAGGGCACCAAAGGACAGCAACATAACCACAAGCAAATTAAATCAATCATAGCAATTCATCAACCATCGATAGGACAACGAAAATCTACTCAGACATCATAGGATGGCAACACATCATTGGATAATAATATGAAGCATAAAGCACCATGTTCAAGTAGAGGGTACAGCGGGTTGCGGGAGAATGGACTGCTGTAGATAGATGGGGGAAGGTGATGGAGATGTTGGTGAAGATGGCGGAGGTGTTGGTGTAGATCGCGGTGATGATGATGGCCCCCGGTGGCACTCCGGTGCCACCGGAAGCGAGGGGGAGAGAGCCCCCCTCCTTATTCTTCTTCCTTGACCTCCTCCCTAGATGGGAGAAGGGTTTCCCCTCTGGTCCATGGCCTCCATGGCGTGGGAGGGGCAAGAGCCCCTCCGAGATTGGATCTGTCTCTCTGTCTCTCTCTGTTTCTGCGTTCTCTGATTCTTCCCTTTCACCGTTTCTTATATTCCCGGAGATCCGTAACTCCGATTGGGCTGAAATTTTAACACGATCTCTATCCGGATATTAGCTTTATTGCGGCGAAAGAAGGGCTCCAACCGCCTTACGAGGTGGCCACGAGGGTCAGGGGCGCGCCTGACACCCCAGGGCGCGCTGATGGAGTCGTGTACCTAGGGTAGGGTCACAGACCTGATCTAAGTGCCCTGCCCAAGGACACCCTTAGAAGAGATCACCTTCCAGTCGACCTATGAGGGACTCACTCGACTGACTTGAAGGACTCGACCACGAAGACTCACTCGACCACCAGAAGGTTAAGAGGCACTCTGCACTGAAACGGTCTGTAATTAAGTAGACTTTATGACAGTAAAGACACTTTATGTGGGGCGTTACCAGTAACGCCCCGGACTTAACGCACCTTAAACCCTCTCCTACGTGGGCTGGCTGGGTCCTGGCGCACTCTATATAAGCCACCCCCCTCCACAGGTAGGAGGGTTCGGCACTCTGTAACTCATATACACATAATCCACTCGACCGCCTCCGGGCTCCGAGACGTAGGGCTTTTACTTCCTCCGAGAAGGGCCTGAACTCGTACATCTCTTGTGTTTACAACCTCTCCATAGCTAGGACCTTGCCTCTCCATACCTACCCCCACTCTACTGTCAGACTTAGAACCACGACAGTTGGCGCCCATCGTGGGGCCGGTGTTTTAGCGATTTTGTGGAGAAGTTGTGATTCTTCCGAGTACTTTCATCATGGTGGCTGCTGGAGTTTTGATCGAGGGTCGAGAGATCCGTCTCGGTGCTCTCACCTTCGTCGCCGACGACTCCGCCTGGCTCCAGGAGGCTCCACTCGACGTTGATGCGCTCCCCGTCCGCGGTGCGACGCATTTTCGCGCATGTGTCCGCGGTGTTCTGCTGCGGCAACCGTCGACCCCGTATCGGTCGACTCCCCCATCGGCCACCCTCCCGGTCTCCCGCCAGCGCAAGCGTTCGGGCCGGTCGAGGCTTCAGCGGTGGGTGAGGCACGCGGCGGCTCGCCAGACGGCCACCACCCAAGTTGCGGCAATCGAGCCCGACGAATCTCTCTGCGGCCTGTTCGATCTGTCGACTGACTCCGTAGAGACTGCATCCAAGTGCGATAGCAGTGATCCAGCAGCGGAAATCCTGATGGTCGACGGGCCCCGCAGTCCCCCTGGCTTCGCCCGTGATGGTGGGGCAGGCGACGGAGGCGACCCCGCACGAGACCACGAAGAGTACCAGCCCGAGCCACTCGACTCTCTGCAAAGAGAGGAACTTCGCCGCAGGAACGTGGATGCCCTGCGTACTCCCATCACAAGAGAAACCCCCGAGGCTCGCGCCTTGGAGGAGGCACGTTTGGCCAACTTGGCCGAACGCACTCGCCTGGAGAATCTTCAGCGAGCACTCGACGAGCGCGCGCGGCAACGAGTTCCCGACACCAGTCGACGTCAACTCTTCCCGCCGACTCAGGTATATCGAACCCCAGTTCAGAATTTAGCAGCTGCGACCCGTATTGCAGAGTCCATCCAGCCCTCTCAGTCGGAAGCCGGCAGAGGCTTGATGCAGATCAGGGATCTGCTCTGGGCAGCAGGAGATCAGAATTCAGCCGTGTCGTAGTCACGCAACAGAATTCACAGTCGATCCGTCACTACGAATACGGTTCAGTCGGCTCACAGCCCCAGATCGCCTCCGTGGCGTGAAGGGCGCGAGAATTGGCGAGACCAATATGGAGACCGACACGACCGAGATGATAGGCGTCGAGTGCCCAATTCCCCTCCGAGGGGTGGGTCTTACGCTCCTCGGCAGCAAGATGACAGACGTCAGCTTAGTGCGGGGCTAAGAGTTCCAGTCGACCCCAGAGAACCAGGTTTCGACGCGCGATCCATTATCGTGCAAGGTTTGGTCGACCGGAACAGAGCCCATCGAGGTGGACTCGACAGAGATGCGCCTACGAGCAGTCGAGTGCATGTTTCTGGTCCGGAATGTTTCAGCAGAGCTATCAGAGCCGCAGTGATCCCTCCCAATTTCAGGTTGGCAACAGGAGTCAGCAAGTTCACTGGTGAGTCTAAGCCTGAAACTTGGCTTGAGGACTACCGAGTGGCGGTTCAGATTGGTGGTGGGAATGATGAGGTGGCCATGAAGCATTTGCCCCTCATGCTGGAAGGTTCTGTCAGAGCGTGGTTGACTCAGTTACCTCCTAGCAGCATTTACACTTGGGAAGATCTGTCCCGAGTGTTCATCAGAACTTTTGAAGGAACTTGCAAGCAACCGGCTGGATTGATGGAGCTGCAAGTCTGCGTGCAGAAGAAAAATGAGACTCTCAGGGAGTATATTCAGAGATGGATCACTTTGCACCATACTGTGGAGAATGTGTCTGATCATCAGGCAGTCTGCACCTTCAAGGATGGTGTCAAGAACAGAGAATTGAGTTTGAAATTTGGTCGAACTGGAGACATGACCTTGAGTCGGATGATGGAGATTGCTACCAAGTACGCCAACGGCGAAGAAGAAGACCGACTCCGAAGCGGCAAACACAAGCCGAGTCAGTCGGAGAAGGGAAACACCAGTCGGAAACAGAAGCGGAAGGCTGAATCGGCAGCTCCTGGAGAGGCTCTGGCCGTGACTCAGGGAAAGTTTAAGGGGAAACCAAAAGGATCCTGGAACCCTAAGAAGGTAAAGGATAAAGAAGGGAACGACGTGATGGATATGCCGTGCCACATCCACACGAAGAAAGACGAAGAGGGGAATATCATTTACCCAAAGCATACCACTCGCCAATGTCGACTCCTGATCCAGCAGTTTCAAGGAAAACAGTCTAAAGACAAGGAGAAGGAGTCAGACAAGGCCGAAGACAAGGAGGACAGTGAGGAAGGATATCCGCATATCAACTCCACTCTGATGATCTTTGCAGATGTGGAAAGCAAGAGTCGATTGAAAGTCATTAACCGTGAGGTGAACATGGTTGCCCCAGCAAAAGCAAATTATCTGAGATGGTCCCAAACACCCATCACATTCGACCAATCTGATCACCCGACTCATATTGCCACCCCTGGGAGGCAAGCTTTGGTGGTCGATCCAGTGGTCGAAGGCACTCGACTGACAAAGGTGCTGATGGACGGTGGTAGTGGGCTGAATTTGTTGTATGCAGACACACTGAAAGGAATGGGCATTCCGATGTCACGACTGAGCACCAGTAACATGAGCTTTCATGGAGTTATACCAGGGAAGAAAGCCGAGTCACTCGGCCAAATAGCTCTGGACGTGGTGTTTGGTGATTCGAAACATTTTCGCAAAGAGAAGTTGACGTTTGAGGTCGTAGATTTTCAGAGTGCATATCATGCCATTTTTGGGAGACCAGCTTATGCACGGTTCATGGCTCGACCATGTTACGTGTACCTCAAATTGAAGATGCCCGGCCCCAAAGGAGTGATCACTGTCACCGGTGATCGGAAAAAGGCAGAAGAGTGCTTTCAGAAGGGCTCAAAGATTGCTGATTCCCAGGTGACAGCGGTCGAGTTTGAAGAATACAAGCAAAACGCAGATCCGAGTGATTTGCTGCGATCCAAGAAACCCGCCACAGAATCGGCATTTCAGTCGGCCGGTGAGACGAAGCCTGTTCACATTCACCCGACCGACCCCGATGCAGCCCTGACCCACATCTCCACAACACTCGACCCGAAATAGGAAGAAGCGCTCATCCAGTTCCTCCGTGAGAACTGGGACATTTTTGCATGGAAGCCCGCTGACATGCCAGGTGTTCCCAGGTGACTGGCTGAGCATCGCTTAAGAGTCGACTCATCAGCAAAACCAGTCAAAGAGCATCTTCGGCGGTCCGCCGTCCAGAAGAGAAAAGCCATTGGTGAGGAAGTGGCTCGACTGTTGGTGGCAGGATTTATCCGAGAGATATACCACTCCGAGTGGCTCGCTAATGTCGTCATGGTTCCTAAGAAGGACAAATCGCTCCGAATGTGCATTGATTTCAAGCACATCAACCGGGCCTGCCCGAAAGATCATTTTCCTCTCCCTCGCATAGATCAAATTGTTGACTCGACCGCGGGATGCGAGAGATTGTCTTTTTTAGACGCCTATTCCGGGTACCACCAGATCCGTCTGTACGGACCCGACGAGGTAAAAACAGCTTTCATCACTCCATTCGGGTGCTTCTGCTATATCACCATGCCATTCGGCCTCAAGAATGCCGGAGCCACATTTATGCGAATGATTCAGAAGTGTCTACTCACTCAAATCAGTCGGAATGTGGAAGCGTATATGGATGATATCGTCGTCAAGTCACGAAAAGGTTCCGACCTGCTCGCTGACCTCGCCGAAACATTTGCCAACCTCAGAAGGTATGATATCAAGCTCAATCCATCAAAGTGCACATTCGGAGTTCCTGGTGGCAAGTTACTCGGTTTTCTCGTTTCCGAGCGAGGGATCGATGCTAATCCAGAAAAGATCGGCACTATTCTTCGAATGAAACGCCCTGTGCGAGTGCACGATGTCCATAAGCTTACTGGATGCTTGGCCGCATTAAGTCGATTCATCTCACGACTCGGTGAAAAGGCATTGCCTCTTTACCGACTGATGAAGAAGGCAGACAAGTTCGAGTGGGCTCCAGAAGCTGATGCAGCGTTTGCCGAGCTAAAAGCTCTGCTCTCCACCCAGCCGGTGCTTGCTGCTCCAATCAGCAAAGAGCCTCTGTTGCTTTATATCGCAGCCACAGGACAAGTCGTCAGTACAGTGCTTACGGTCGAGCGGGAAGAAGAAGGAAAAGCTTTCAAAGTTCAGCGCCTAGTGTATTATTTGTCCGAAGTCTTGACTCCATCCAAGCAGAGATATCCTCATTATCAGAAGCTTGTGTATGGAATATACATGACCACAAAGAAGGTTGCTCATTATTTCTCTGATCATTCCATCACAGTCATCAGCGACGCTCCACTATCAGAGATTTTGCACAACAGAGATGCAACTGGTCGAGTGGCGAAATGGGCGATTGAGCTTCTTCCCCTTGATATCAAGTTTGAGGCAAAGAAAGCCATTAAATCCCAGGCAATAGCAGATTTCCTCGCCGAATGGATTGAACAACAGCAGCCGACTGAAGTTCACTCGGAGCATTGGACCATGTTCTTTGATGGCTCTAAGATGTTGAATGGTTCCGGTGCTGGGGTTGTCCTGGTTTCCCCCAGAGGAGATAAGCTCAGATATGTGCTCCAGATTCACTTTGATTCCTCCAACAATGAGGCAGAGTATGAGGCCCTCTTATACGGATTGCGCATGGCCATTTCACTCGGCGTCTGTCGCCTGATGGTCTATGGCGACTCGGATTTAGTGGTCAACCAAGTGTTGAAGGAGTGGGACGTGAGAAGCCCAGCCATGACTGGATACTGCAGCGCAGTGAGGAAGCTGGAAAAGAAGGTCGAGGGGTTGGAGCTCCATCATATACCCCGACTGAAAAATCAAGCAGCTGATGAACTAGCAAAGATAGGTTCCAAGAGAGGAGCCATTCCGAGTGGTGTGGTCTTGGAGCATATACACACTCCATCAGTCAAAGAAGATCCTTTCACCGAAGAAACTCCACAGCCCAAGAGTGCCACAGATCCGACTGAGGTTGAAGTCCCAGCTGTGGTCGACTTGATCATGGAGGTCTTGGTGGTCATTCCTGACTGGACACTTCCATATATCGCATATATCCTAAGAAAAGAGCTTCCAAAGGATGAGGAAGAGGCTCGACAGATCGTCCGTCGATCTAAAGCCTTTACCGTAATCAAAGGACAGTTATACAGAGAAAGCGCGACTGGAGTTGGTCAGAAGTGCATAACACCAGAAGAAGGTCGAATCATCCTCAATGATATCCACTCGGGGACCTATGGTCATCATGCGTCCTCTCGGACCATCGTGGCCAAAGCATACCGAGCCGGATTTTACTGGCCAAAGGCGAATGAGATGGCAAAGGAAATAGTGGATAAGTGCGAAGGATGTCAGTTCTACTCGAATATGTCACACAAGCCTGCATCAGCTCTGAAGACCATTCCACTCGTCTGGCCTTTCGCAGTATGGGGATTGGACATGTCGGTCCTTTGAGAACAGGTCGAAGTGGCTTCACGCATGTACTGGTGGCAGTCGACAAGTTCACCAAGTGGATTGAGGCTAAACCAATCAAGAACCTTGACGCCGGTGCTGCTGTTAGCTTCATCAGGGAACTGATATTCAGATATGGAGTCCCGCACAGCATCATTACGGATAATGGGTCGAATTTTGACTCGGAAGAATTCAGGGATTTCTGCAACTCTAAAGGCACACGAGTCGACTACGCTTCAGTCGCCCATCCGCAGTCGAATGGTCAAGCAGAGCGAGCCAATGGTCTGATTCTCAAGGGATTGAAACCCCGACTGATGCGTGATCTCAAGCATGCAGCTGGAGCTTGGGTCGACGAACTTCCCTCGGTGCTTTGGGGACTGCGGACCACACCTAATCGGTCGACCGGAAGAACTCCATTCTTCTTGGTCTACGGAGCTGAAGCAGTCTTGCCAAGTGATCTTCTCCACAATGCTCCTCGAGTTGAGATCTACAACGAAGCAGAAGCTGAACAAGCGCGGCAGGACGCAGTCGACCTTTTAGAGGAAGAAAGGGAGATGGCTCTGATCCGATCGACCATCTACCAACAAGATTTGCGTCGTTTCCACGCCAGAAATGTGAGGGGTCGAGCCTTCCAGGAAGGAGATTTAGTTCTCCGAGTGGATCAGAAGAAACCACACAAGCTTGCTCCTTCTTGGGAAGGACCCTTCATCATCACCAAAGTTCTCCACAATGGGGCGTACCGTCTTTACAACGTCGAACATAATATCGACGAGCCCTGAGCTTGGAACGCGGAACTACTCCGCCCATTTTACACTTAAGTTTATCACTCGGATGAGTTGCAATAAAGTACTTCTGTAGTTCATGGGTTTCGAAATAATAGTGTCATAGTTCCTCCATAACTTTTGTCACTTTTTATTTTGTCCAATAAAATTTTCCCCCCAGTGGGTGACTTAGCCGCGAATCCGTTTCGCCTAAGTTTGTAAAAATCCTTACCGAGTGGTGAGCCAGACTCCCACTCGGAGGCTTAGCTGCGAATCCGTTTCGCCTAAGATATAAAAAATCCTACCGAGTGGTAAGCCAGACTTCCACTCGGGGGCTTAGCTGCAGCCCAGCGCTCGCCTAAGTTATAAAAATCCTACCGAGTGAAGAGCAAACCTCTCACTCGGGGGCTTAGCTGCAGCCCAGTGCTCGCCTAAGATATAAAAAATCCTACCGAGTGAAGAGCAAACCTCTCACTCGGGGGCTTAGCTGCAGCCCAGCGCTCACCTAAGTTATAAAAAATCCTACCAAGTGGTAAGCCAGACTTCCACTCGGGGGCTTAGCTGCAGCCCAGTGCTCGCCTAAGATATAAAAAAATCCTACCGAGTGAAGAGCAAACCTCTCACTCGGAGGCTTAGCTGCAGTCCAAGTACTCGCCTAAGATATAAAAAATCCTACCGAGTGAAGAGCAAACCTCTCACTAGGGGGCTTAGCTGTAGCCCAGTGCTCGCCTAAGATATAAAAAATCCTACCGAGTGAAGAGCAAACCTCTCACTCGGGGGCTTAGCTGC
Organism: Triticum dicoccoides; assembly: GCF_002162155.2. Taxonomy (NCBI): domain Eukaryota; kingdom Viridiplantae; phylum Streptophyta; class Magnoliopsida; order Poales; family Poaceae; genus Triticum; species Triticum dicoccoides. The sequence goes on along the minus strand of NC_041390.1, from coordinate 527,467,605 downwards.
AGCCCAGTGCTCGCCTAAGATATAAAAATCCTACCGAGTGAAGAGCAAACCTCCCACTCGGAGGCTTAGCTGCAGTCCAAGTACTCGCCTAAGATATAAAAAATCCTACTGAGTGAAGAGCAAACCTCTCACTCGGGAGGCTTAGCTGCAGCCCAGCGCTCGCCTAAGTAGATTAAGGAATGAGTCGACTGCAGTGAGCGTCTTGCTCCGAACCTGCAAAAGACATTTCGAGCCAAAAGCAATCATATTCAAACACCAAATTCAAGTTCAGATCGATACCTAAAGGAACCGAAAGTGCTCAGGCGCTAAGCCTGTTAAGGTTTATCGGTTACAATTCCACTTGGCATACCGAGGCAAATTTAAAGCGTCGAGCTTAGAAGAAGTTTTTTACCCCTCCTGTGGAGGGCTGGAAGGTGCAACGAACTCATCAAGATCAATTCCATCTGCGATCCAAGTGGCAACAGCAAGGAAAGTTTCCATAAAGGACCTGAAGTCGTGTTTCTTGGTGTTGGCCACTCGGAGGGCAGCCAGCTTGTCTTCTCGCGCATCTTTGCAGTGGACTCGGGCCAGACACAGAGCAACATCTGCACCACACCGAGCCGAGGACTTTTTCCACTCCTGCACTCGACCAGGGACAGCGTTCAAACGAGCCATCAGCGACTCGAGGTCGTTTTGGAGCGTCTCCCCGGGCCAGAGCGTTGAGTCGATGCGAGATGTGGCGACCTTCAGCCTTGCAAGATAGTCCACGGCAGCTGCGACACGAGACTCCAGTCGGAAAACATTCATGGCAACTTCGTCGTTCACCGGAGAATTGACGGGGTCAAGGTTTGGTTCCAGCCGGCTAGTCTCTTCTTCAAAGTTTTGACAAAATTCTGCAAGAACGATCACCGAGTCAAAGCAATGGTCGAATGAAAAAGCCACAGTTGAAAGTGATTGTTGGAAGCTTACCTTCAAGCATAAGAAACAGCTTCTTGGCAAGACCACTCAGGAAGGCCTCCAGGTCATTTTTCTTCTCAAGAGCAGCTTTCAGATTGGTATTTTCTTGTTCAAGCTTGGTAACCGAAGCTAACTTTTCGTCGGCAAGCTTGATCCTCTCAGCTAGTTCAAGGTCTTTTTTCCTTTGGGCCTCCCTCACCTTGCCTGCAAGTTACAGCAAGATCAGATTTTGACACAAATGAAGGCAAAGCAGTCGTCAAGGTCTCACCAAACATACCTTCGGTCTCCTCCTTTGCCTTCGTCAGATTCTCCTGAACCAGCTTCAAATTCAGCTCGAGCTGAATGTGCTTGTTTTCCAGTTCAGTGTAGCGAGCCGCAAGGTCACAGGAGTTCTGCGAAGAACCAATCGACTAAATGTCAAAGATAATTCACTTCCGAGTGAAAAAGGAAAAATCACGCGTTTCTAAGACTACAGCCGAATCCAAGCATTCGACCGTAGTCTCGGGGACTACACCCAGTGGGTGCACTCAGCGTGCCCCCACTAATCCTATTGAGGACAGAGTCGACCAGTCGACCGGTTTCCAAAATCCAGTCGCCATAGTCGAATGACGGAAAGACTGAAATTATAAAGCCTAAGGCCGACTGCCAGCAGTCGACCTTAGCCTTGGGGACTACACCCAGCGGGTGCACTCAGCGTGCCCCCGCTAACACGGAGTTTAAATCGACACACCCAGTGGGTGACTACTATAAATTCTGGAAAGAAAAGTTTTTGATAGCATATCGTAATAGAACAAGCGTTGGTCGACTGACCTGAACATTGCTTTGAAGGGCGGAACTGGCGTCGTAAGCTGCCTGGCTCGCGTCCCGGATGGCCCTCAACTGCTCCATCATGATCCCTGCCTGGCGTATCGCCTCCTTCGCTGCGCCAGCTTGGTCCTCTGGGACGTGGTGCGTCGTGAAGAGGGAGGGCTGCGGAGCACTCGTCAGCGGATCTGCGAAGGACACAGTATGTCGAGTGGTGTTCTCCTCCTCCGCGACCAGAGTCTCAGGCACCGTCACATCCTGAGGCACCCTGCTGGCAGACGCTTTCCTTCTCATTCTGTGCTTTAGTGGTTCCTCGTCTTCATCATCATCATCAGGGACAGTGATAACAACATTGGATGGAGCTACAGAAAAGAATCAGAATTAGAGATCATGAGTCAGTCGACTAGAAACGGTGTTAAGAGTATAATACCAGGTCTTGAGGTTGCTGCGTCCTCCATCTCATGATCGTCAGCCCGGGCTGAGGTCTCAGAAGTAGCAGCACTACAACTCCAAAGAGTCAGTCGACTAACTCCAGCGCCAACCAGAGATAAAGTTCACGCAAAACAAGAAAACTTAAGCAACACGATTACCCTGATATGGTGGGGATGGACACCTTCATCTTCGGCAGGTGCTTGGTCGGCCTCGACGGGGCCGCCCTGGGCTGCTTCGACGCCTTTTCAGTCGGCGCCGGAGAGGTGGTCCGAGGGCGCTTGGTCGACTGAGTGACAGTCGCAACCCCCTTGCCGCGTTCAGTCGCAGGGTCGTGGACAAGCTTCGACCGCCTTTCCGAGCGCGGTGGTGCGACCTCCTCCTCCTCCTCCTCTTCTTCGTCCTCATCATCATCATCATCGTCGTCATCGTCATCGTCATCATCATCATCCTCAGCGGCGTCCGTGTCCCACTCCTCCTCCTGGCTCTCGCCCCCACTCGCTTCTTCCTCCTCAGTCGGAGCCTGTGCTCCATTGGGCATCAAGTACAGCTCAGTGAGAGCCTGATGGACATCAAGACAAAGATCAATCGACCGATTGGCAGAGAAAACAGAAATGAATATGACAAGAATACAATGGGAAGTGGAGCAGACATACCTTGTTTGGATCACTGTGACAGTCGAGTGCAGGAATCCTTCTGGCTCCACGAGGGTTGTCCTTGTTCCCAGTAACAGCGGCCATCCACCTCTCCAGAGTGACATCGTCGACTGCTTCTGGATGGACTCGAGTCTCATCCTCGGTCCCGCAGTACAAGCACATACAATGGCTCCGGAACTGAAGAGGCTGGATACGGCGCCTAAGGAAAACCTCCAGGAGATCCATACCCGTCACTCCCTCCCGAACCAACTGAACTACACGCTCCATCAACATCTTCACGTCAGCTTTCTCCTCCGGAATCAACTTCAGAGAGGAGGGCTTGTTCACTCGGGCCATGGTGAACTGAGGGAGTCCACTCGACTGCCCCGGCGTCGACTGATCCTGGCAGTAGAACCAGGTCGACTGCCAGCCTCTGACTGACTCGGGAAATGTCATGGCTGGGAAGGTGCTCTTGTTCCTCACCTGGATCCCCAGACCCCCACACATTTGGACAACTCGGGTTTTTTCGTCGCCTGGGCTCGCCTTCTTCACGGTCTGAGAGCGACACGTGAATATGTGCTTGAACAAACCCCAATGCGGTCGACAACCCAGGAAACTCTCACACATGGACACAAACGCGGCAAGATAGGCGATAGAATTCGGGGTGAAGTGGTGGAGTTGCGCTCCAAAGAAGTTCAAGAAACCACGAAAGAAAATGCTCGGCAGCAAAGAGAATCCGCGGTCGACATGGGTAGCCAGAAGCACGCACTCACCCTCTTCTGGCTGGGGCTGCCACTCCTTCCCCGGAAGCCTCGCAGCTCCATGAGGGATCAGGCCCTCGTTGGCCATGTCGAGGAGATCCTTCTCCATGATGGTCGACTGGATCCAATCTCCTTGGACCCAGCCCTTCGGTAGGCGAGATCTAGACGAAGACCCGCCGCGGCTGGTGGATCTCCCCTTCGCCTTCTCCGTCGCCGACGCCTTCTTCGCGCGTTCCAGCACTGCCGTCTTCTCCTTGACCATGGCTACCGGCGAGGCGCGCGAGGAGAAGTTGTGCGGAGGCGAGAGCGAGTGCGTTGGGCAGAGACGAAGGGAGCAGAGGGAGAATGCTGAGGCACTGTTCAAAAAACCCTCGTCGGGCGCATTTATAAGATCCCTTCCGAGTGGATGACGGGTGGGCCCGGTTGATCTAATCATATCCTGAAACAGTTGCGCGAGCGCGATACGTGGCGAAAAAAGCGGCGCGGGGATCGAGGCGTCTATGCCCCGTCCCATCCGAGCGCCGCGGACCGCTCCGCTTCGCGCGCTCCCCCAAATTCTGTATCCCGCGGAATCCGCGAACGGCAGATCAGTCTGCCAAACGCGAGATTCCTTGCGATCCGTCGCTCGGAAATCAGCGAAGTCCAAAAGATCACTCGACGAAGAAAAAGAATGGATCGAGTCGACTGAAGAAAAGTTGCTCACTATCAACAAAGAGATTTTTTGGTTCAAAGCAACGCACGGCTAGCATGCGAAGATTAATCGGAAACAACATCAACTCCTTCATCACTCAAGCCTCAATCCATTCGGGGGCTAATGATGGAGTCGTGTACCTAGGGTAGGGTCACAGACCTGATCTAAGTGCCCTGCCCAAGGACACCCTTAGAAGAGATCACCTTCCAGTCGACCTACGAGGGACTCACTCGACTGACTTGAAGGACTCGACCACGAAGACTCACTCGACCACCAGAAGGTCAAGAGGCACTCTGCACTGAAACGGTCTGTAATTAAGTAGACTTTATGACAGTAAAGACACTTTATGTGGGGCGTTACCAGTAACGCCCCGGACTTAACGCACCTTAAACCCTCTCCTACGTGGGCTGGCTGGGTCCTGGCGCACTCTATATAAGCCACCCCCCTCCACAGGTAGGAGGGTTCGGCACTCTGTAACTCATATACACATAATCCACTCGACCGCCTCCAGGCTCCGAGACGTAGGGCTTTTACTTCCTCCGAGAAGGGCCTGAACTCGTACATCTCTTATGTTTACAACCTCTCCATAGCTAGGACCTTGCCTCTCCATACCTACCCCCACTCTACTGTCAGACTTAGAACCACGACACGCGCCCCCCTACATCGTGGGCCCCTCGAGCATCGTCTCGCGTGGATTATTCTTCCCAAAAATCATATATATTCCAAAAAAATCTTCGTCGGTTTTTATTCCGTTTGGACTCCGTTTGATACGGATATTCTGCGAAACAAAAAACATGCAACAAACAGGAACTGGCACTGGGCACTGGATCAATATGTTAGTCCCAAAAATAGTATAAAAAGTTGCCAAAAGTATATGAAAGTTGAATAATATTGGCGTGGAACAATCAAAAATTATAGATACGACGGAGACGTATCAGCATCCCCAAGCTTAATTCCTGCTCATCCTCGAGTAGGTAAATGATAAAAAAGATAATTTTTGATGTGGAATGCTACCTAGCATAATCTTGATCATATGTCTAATCATGGCATGAATATTAAGACACGAGTGATTCAAAGCAATAATCTATCATTTGACATAAAAACAATAATACTTCTAGCCTACTAATAAAGCAATCATGTCTTTTCAAAATAACATGGCCAAAGAAAGTTATCCCTACAAAATCATATAGTCTGGCTATGCTCCATCTTCACCACACAAAATATTCAAATCATGCACAACCCCGATGACAATCCAAGCAATTATTTCATACTTTTGACGTTCTCAAACCTTTTCAACTTTCACGCAATACATGAGCGTGAGCCATGGACATAGCACTATAGGTGGAATAGAATATGATGGTGGAGGAGACAAAAAGGAGAAGATAGTCTCGCATCAACTAGGCGTATCAACGGGCTATGGAGATGCCCATCAATAGATATCAATGTGAGTGAGTAGGGATTGCCATGCAACGGATGCACTAGAGCTATAAGTGTATGAAAGCTCCAACTAAAACTAAGTGGATGTGCATCCAACTTGCTTGCTCATGAAGATCTCGGGCATTTGAGGAAGCCCATCATCGGAATATACAAGCCAAGTTCTATAATGAAAATTCCCACTAGTATATGAAAGTGATAACTCAAGAGACTCTCTATATGAAGAACATGGTGCTACTTTGAAGCACAAGTGTGGAAAAGGGATAGTAGCACTTCCCCTTCTCTCTTTTTCTCTCTTTTTTTGTTTTTTTCTCTTTTTTCTTTTTTTGGGCCTTCTCTTTTTTTGGCCTTTCTCTCTCTTTTTATTCGTCCGGAGTCTCATCCCGACTTGTGGGGGAATCATAGTCTCCATCATCCTTTCCTCACTGGGGCAATGCTCTAATAATGATGATCATCACACTTTTATTTACTTACAACTCGATACTAGAACAAAGATATGACTCTATATGAATGCCTCCGGCAGTGTGCCGGGATGTGCAATGATCTAGCATAGCAATGACATCAAAAACGGACAAGCCATGAAAACATCATGCTAGCTATCTTATGATCATGCAAAGCAATATGACAATGAATGCTCAAGTCATGTATATGATGATGATGGAAGTTGCATGGCAATATTGTTGGGGATCGTAGCAGAAATTTAAAATTTTCTACGCATCACGAAGATCAATCTATGGAGTAATCTAGCAACGAGGGGAAGGAGAGTGCATCTACATACCCTTGTAGATCGCTAAGCGGAAGCGTTCAAGTGAACGGGGTTGATGGAGTCGTACTCGTCGTGATCCAAATCACCGATGATCCTAGTGCCGAACGGACGGCACCTCCGCGTTCAACACACGTACAGCCCGGTGACGTCTCCTACGCCTTGATCCAGCAAGGGGAGAAGGAGAGGATGGGGAAGACTCCATCCAGCAGTAGCACGACGGCGTGGTGGTGGTGGAGGAGCGCGGAACTCCAGCAGGGCTTCGCCAAGGACTACGAGAGACGAGGAGGGAGAGGGGTAGGGCTGCGCCAACAGGGGAGGAACTTCATCTGTTGGGATGCCCCTTTGCCTCCACTATATATAGGGGAAGAGGGAGGGCTGCACCCCCACCTAGGGTTTCCACCCTAGGGGTGGCGGCAGCCCCAATCCCCATCTGGGGTGGCGGCCAAGTGGGGGGGAGAGGGAGGCGCACCAGGCATGGGCCTTAGGGCCCATCTGCCCTTAGGGTTTGCCCCCTCTTCTCTCCAGGCGCATGGGCCTTGGTGGAGAGGCGCCCCAGCCCACCTAGGGGCTGGTCCCTTCCCACTATTGGCCCATGTATGCCTCCGGGGCTGGTGGCCCCACCTGTGGACCCCCGGACCCCTTCGGTGGTCCCGCTACACTACTGGTGATGCCCGGAACACTTCCGGTGGCCAAAACCATACTTCCTATATATCAATCTTTACCTCTGGACCATTCCGAAACTCCTCATGACGTCCAGGATCTCATCCGGGACTCCGAAAAACATTCGGTAACCGCGTACATACTTTCCCTATAACCCTAGCGTCATTGAACCTTAAGTGTGTAGACCCTACGGGTTCGGGAGTCATGCAGACATGGCCGAGACAACTCTCCGGTCAATAACCAACAGCGGGATCTGGATACCCATGTTGGCTCCCACATGCTCCACGATGATCTCATCGGATGAACCACGATGTCAAGGACTTAATCAATCTCGTATACAATTCCCTTTGTCTAGCGGTATGATACTTGCCCGAGATTCGATCGTCGGTATCCCGATACCTTGTTCAATCTCGTTACCGGCAAGTCTCTTTACTCGTTCTGTAACACATCATCCCGTGATCAACTCCTTGATCACATTGTGCACATTATGATGATGTCCTACCGAGTGGGCCCAGATATACCTCTCCGTTTACACGGAGTGACAAATCCCAGTCTCGATTCACGCCAACCCAACAGACACTTTCGGAGATACATGTAGTGAACCTTTATAGCCACCCAGTTACGTTGTGACGTTTGGCACACCCAAAGCACTCCTACGGTATCCAGGAGTTGCACAATCTCATGGTCTAAGGAAATGATACTTGACATTAGAAAAGCTTTAGCAAACGAACTACACGATCCTGTGCTAGGCTTAGGATTGGGTCTTGTCCATCACATCATTCTCCTAATGATGTGATCCCGTTATCAACAACATCCAATGTCCATGGTCAGGAAACCGTAACCATCTATTGATCAACGAGCTAGTCAACTAGAGGCTTACTAGGGACATGGTGTTGTCTATGTATCCACACATGTATCTGAGTTTCCTACCAATACAATTCTAGCATGGATAATAAACGATTATCATGAACAATGAAATAATAATAATAACTAATTTATTATTGCCTCTAGGGCATATTTCCAACAAATATATCTCGGAATGGCTATGGAAATGCCATAATAGGTAGGTATGGTGGCTGTTTTGAGAAAGGTATATGGTGGGTTTATGGTACCGGCGAAAGTTGCGCGGTACTAGAGAGGCTAGCAATGGTGGAAGGGTGAGAGTTCGTATAATCCATGGACTCAACATTAGTCATAAAGAACTCACATACTTATTGCAAAAATCTATTAGTCATCAAAACAAAGTACTACGCGCATGCTCCTAGGGGGATATATTGGTAGGAAAATACCATCGCTCGTCCCCGACCGCCACTCATAAGGAAGACAATCAATAAATACCTCATGCTCTGACTTCATTACATAACGGTTCACCATACGTGCATGCTACGGGAATCACAAACCTCAACACAAGTATTTCTCAATTTCACAATTACTCAACTACCACGACTCTAATATCACCACATTTATATCGCAAAACTATTGCAAGGAATCAAACATATCATATTCAGCGATCTACAAGTTTATGTAGGATTTTATGACTAACCATGTGAATGACCAGTTCCTGTCATCTCTCTAAATAGATATAAGTGAAGCAAGAGAGTTTAATTCTTTCTACAAAAGATATGCTCGTGCTCTAACAAATATAAGTGAAGCAAAAGAGCATTCTACAAATGGCGGTTGTCTAAGTGAAGAGAAACAAGCAATCCAAACTTCAAATGATATAAGTGAAGCACATGAAGCATTCTATAAAGCCATAATCAAAAGATATAAGTGAAGTGCAATGAGCATTCTATAAATCAACAAAGGACCATCTCATACGAGCATGGTGCATAAAAGAAAAATCAAAACTAAATGCAAAAGACGCTCCAAGGTTGCACATATCGCATGAACGAAACGAATCCGAAAACATACCGATACTTGTTGAAGAAAGAGGGGATGCCTCCCCAGCATCCCCAAGCTTAGACGCTTGAGTCTTCTTGAATATTTACTTGGGGTGCCTTGGGCATACCCAAGCTTGAGCTCTTGCCTCTCTTCCTTCTTCTGACATCGAGACCTTCTCAATCATCGAACACTTCATCCACACAAAACTTCAACAGAAAACTCGGTAAGATCCGTTAGTATAATAAAGCAAATCACTACTATTAGTACTGTTGCAAACCAATTCATATTTTGTTTTTTCATTGTGTCTACTGTATCATAACTTTTTCATGGCTTAATCCACTGATATAAATTGATAGTTTCATCAAAACAAGCAAACTATGCATCAAAAACAGAATCTGTCTAAAACAGAACAGTCTGTAGCAATCTGAACATTCACCATACTTCTGATACTTGAAAAATTCTGCCAAAAGTAGGAAAAATAAAAAATTTGTACAGAAAGACAGTGAAAAAAGAATCAGAACCATTTGACTTTCCAGCTAAAAATGTAAAATCACGCACTACAGCCAAAGTTTCTGTCCTGCACCATACAAACCATCAAGCAAATGTAAACATCCTAAAGGCAAACCTTGGCACATTATTTTTATAATACAATGGAATTGTACAAGGGGATAATTATTTTTAATTGAAAAGTTTCTGTAATTAAGATTCACAAAGTTCCCATGGGCATGAACAAAGTTCAAGGACGTTCCCCATTTTCGCAATGCTCGTCTCTCTCACTTTCACTTTCCTTTTTGAAGAGTTTTGGGTTCCCCTCTTTATTTTTGTTGTTTTTAAACTATATGAAAGCACTCAACAGAAATAAATGACTCTCTAAAACTTCTGGGTTGTCTCCCTGGCAGCGCTTTCTTTAAAGCCATTAAGCTAGGCAAAAAGTGCTCAAGTAATGGATCCACCCGGATCCCAAGGTATATCAAAGCCAATTTTAATTAACAATGATTTGTAATTTAGTGGTGAGCACAAGGTAACGTAAATCATGTAATGACGAAGTCTAACTCTCTTCCTATGCATCGGCATGTCATAAAAGAACAATTCATGCACACATAGTAAAGGCCAATGCATAGTATAAACATTTTCTTACAATTTTATCATGTGGGAAGCATAGAGAGGTGCAGATATAGTTCCTCTCTCATAATAATTGCAAGTAGGAGCAGCAAGCACATGCATATTATATTCATTAAAATCATCATGTGTAACAGTAAAAGGCAACCCATCAATATAATCCTTAATAAGGGCAAACTTCTGCGATATAGTGTAGTTTGGAGAATTCAAAAAGATAATAGGACTATCATGTGTGGGTGCAATAGCAACAATTTCATGTTTAACATAAGGAACTATAGCAAGTTCATCTCCATAAGAATAATTCATATTGGCATCTTGGCCACAAGCATAGCAAGCATCATCAAAAAGGGATATTTCAAGAGAATCAATGGGATAATAACAATCACCATAGCAATCGTCCTCCGGTAAGCACGAAGGGAAATTAAACAATGTATGAGTTGAAGAGTTACTCTCATTAGAAGGTGGGAAAGGGTAGCTAATCCACTCTTCCTCCTTTTGTTCTTTGCTCTCTTCCTCATCTTTTTCATCCAATGAGCTCATAGTTTCATCAATTTCTTCTTCCATAGACTCCTGCAAAATATTAGTCTCTTCTTGGACAGTAGAGTATTCCTCAATATATGGTTTAACATAAGCATTAGAAGCATAATTATCAACGCAATATTTAAGTATGGCAAAATTTTCAGATTGGTAAAGAGTAGCATCATACTTTTCAATCAAAGAAGCAATTTCATAAGCACCCTTAAAAGCAACAAATTCTTCAATTTGTTGAACATCATAGTAACTATAAACACCCTTAGCATA